>NW_008704083.1:3470146-3490146 GCF_000326865.2 Helobdella robusta
ATATATATGTGCATATACACACACATATATATATATATATATATATATATATATATATATATATATATATATATATATATATATATATATATATATATATATATATATGTATATATATTTGTTGGAAGAATATTGGTTTTATTTAGTTGAATCCCAGCAATATATATATATATATATATATATACATATATATATATATATATATATATATATATATATATATATATATATATATATATGCATTCAATACTTAGGCCGTTATGTTATGTGAGACAGTTGTTTTGTATATGTCTGCGTGTACGTAAACAGTTTTGTGTGTGTATGTGTGTGTGTGTGCCCTGGAATGTAGGTTTAGTGGCGTGTGTTTGTGTATATGCGTTTGAGTGTGTGTGTGTTTGTGTGTGTGTAAGTGTGTGTGTGTGCGATTACTCCGCTTAGATTTCATATTGTTATCAAACGAAACCAAATGATTTTAAATATTAAAAGAGAAAGATGTTTACACGTAGCCGATCATTTCAATTTTTCACATAATTTCAAATCACATTCCTAAATTAAAACAATAATTTGCAAAATTTATGCTAGTTGTTTGAATTAAATTAAGCCAGATATAGCAAATATAATAGATCATAAAACGTGACTCACAAATTTTTTGTTCACTTCCATTTCAACATTTTTTCGCAAACCAACAAACAATTTTGATAGCGTTATTAACGCTAAATTTTCAAAAACTTCAAATCATCACACGTGAGAGTACTGATGCACGGACCGAACCAAACCACCAAACGTTAAATTACGCCTACATGCTGCGGTGTGGAACAAAAATTTTTTCATATACACAAACTCTTATAATAATTTCATCTCCACTATATATTTTTTAAAAAGCCAGCATTTTATTATGTGAAACTAAATGCATTGTCTAACCCAGAGGTGGTTTCATTCAAATGCTTACCTATTCTACTCACGCTTCTTCATTCAACTGGGAGCGCTCATGGTAATGTCCGCCATGATGATGAGTGCCGGAGTAGAGTGATAATGGTGATGATGAGGATGTTGTTAATGTTGTGTTGATGATGATGATGTTGTTGTGATGATGATGTTGTTGTGATGAGGATGATGATGTTGTTGTGATCATGATGATGCTGTTTTTGTGATGACGATAATGCTGGTGTTGTGATGATGATGTTGTTGTGATGATGATGTTGTTGTTGTGATGATGGTGAGGATGTTGTTGTTGTTGTGATGATGCTGTTTTTGTGATGATATGATGATGTTGTTGTTGTGATGATGATGTTGTTGTGATGATGTTGTTGTGATGAGGATGATGATGTTGTGATGATGATGATGCTGTTTTTGTGATGATGATGTTGTTGTTGTGATGATGATGAGAATTTTGTTGTGATGATGATGAGAATGTTGTTCTGAGGATGATAAGAATGTTGTTGTTGTGATGATGATGAGAATGTTGTTGTTGGGGATGATAGTGAGGATGTTGTTGTGATGATGATGTTATTGTTGTGATGATGATGTTGTTGTTGCGATGATGATGAGGATGTTGTTGTCGTGATGATAAAGAGTACGTTGTTGTGATGATGACGTTGTTGTGATGATGATGGTGGCGGTGATGTGATGACTTTGCACAATTTTACGTGATGTGGTGATTGCGAAGACAAAAATTGATATGTGATGATAAGATAAAATAGATTTAAATAAATTAAGACAAACAAATTTTATTCGAAGATAAAAAATATACAAACCTAAAGTTGACAAGATTTGGCCGTAGAAGATACTGTTGATTTGAATGATCTATGAACTTGATAGCTGAAAAATTAAAATTGATCCCATCATTCTGTTTTTAAATCTGCTCAATGTTCTGTTCAATAATGATTGAAAATGATTAAAATATGCTCTGTATGTGACTGATTGAGATATTGGTTATAATAATTAGCATAGATAGTACTGCCATTAATTGAGTTACTTTGAATGAACATGACGTCTGGAAGAAGTTGCAGTCTTAGCGGCTACTGCCACTACTGCAGCTGCTGCAGATAAAGTTTATTGTCTTAAAAGTGGGTTCTCTCAAACACGAATGTCCTTTTAAAAGTACATTAATGCCGACAACAAATATAACAACCCCTGGACCAGTCGTAACAGCTTGAAAATATCTAACTATGTAGTACACTAAAATTTGTTTTATTATCGTAACAATTTTTATTGCGCTATATTTTTAGTTATTACCGCTGCTAGTATTAGATAGATACTATTATATAGATACTACTTGATAAATAGATACTAAATAGATACTAGATAGATAGATACTAGATAGATAGATACTAGATAGATAGTTACCATTAGATAGATACCACTAGATAGATACTACTAGATCGATACAACTAGATAGATGCTACTAGATAGATACTAATAGATAGATACTAGTAGATAGATACTGCTGGATAGATACTGCTGGATAGATACTACTAGATAGATACTACTAGATAGATACTACTGAATAGATACTACTAGATAAATACTACTGAATAGATACTACTAGATAAATACTACTAGATAGATGCTACTAGATAGATACTACTAGATAGTTACTACTGGATAGATACTAATAGATAGATACTAGTAGATAGATACTGCTAGATAGATACTGCTGGATAGATACTACTAGATAGATACTACTATATAGTTACTACTAGATAGATACTACTAGATAGATACTACTAGATAGATGCTACTAGATAGATACTACTAGATAGTTACTACTGGATAGATACTACTAGATAGATACTACTAGATAGATACTACTAGATAGATGCTACTAGATAGATACTACTAGATAGTTACTACTGGATAAATACTACCAGATAGATACTACTAGATAGATAGATATTACTAGATAGATACGATTCCTTGTTTTTTCATGAACATATGATGTTGTTGTTCTATACGCTAATACTACTACAACTAACCGCATCAAAAACATTAATTAATATTGTCTTTATTTTAACTAGTACAATTTGTTTATTTCTTATGTCTACTGTATACCGCCAATTTGTTTATTTCTTATGTCTATACCGCCATATTCACTATTGCCACAAACTAACAACTTCTTCTTTAATTAATTAATTAGTTAGTTAATTAATTGATTAGTTAATTAATTGATTAATTATTCGTTTGTTTGTTTAATCATTTATTTATTCTTAAACATTTCACAGAGAATAATTTAGAGATTTTACCTAACACACGAAAAATCAGTATAAAAGAGTTTCCAATTATCAATTATTATAATACATATCACAAATGACAGGTCCGCACATACAAAACAAGTGCAATGCATAGAGACAAAAACTCCCATCAAAGGCTCCCTACATACAATATAAATAACACGCAAAGATAGTAACCGACTAAAACTTATAATATAATGTAAAATAAAACACCACTAAATAATAACAACTAATAATTACTACTACTTCTACTACAACAACAACAACAACAACGACAACTACTACTACTACTACTTTTACTACTACTACTACTTTTACTACTACTACTACTATTACTACTACTACTACTACTATTACAACAACTACTACTGTTACTATTACTACTACTACTACTACTTTTACTACTACTACTACTACTACTACTTCTACTACTACTACTACTACCCCTACCACTACCTTATCTATCGTTAAAAGTTTACTAAAACTGAGAAAATTAGGAAATTTCAGAGTCCTACCCTCCCAATCAAATTGCAAAAAGAAATTGAATTATGATGTTGTTGTTAAAAGTTGTTTTAAATGTTCAGCCGAAACGCAACACAAACCAACCACTGAAGAAACAAGTCTCAACGCATCCATCGCTCTTGTAACTTCATCCTAACTGATCAATAAAACAGAAAATAATTTATAAGAATAAAAAATGAAAAATTTATAAAAAATAAATACATAAAATGGCTAATGGTGTCAGAGTGAAAGTGATAAGAGTAAAGTGGTCCTTGGCATGGAAGTGCACGCAGCAAGGATGGAGAACATGATCACATGCACGCTACTATACTGGATTTTATTCAGCGGAAATAACGAACCGGAAGTAGTGAGATCGTAGTTTCCTGCTGACGCTCTAAATCACGTGACAAATGTTTGTAAACAATGTAGGCAGGTCTGGCAGTATTATAGAATGGAAGCGAATTCAAATCGCACTGTGGTCGGAAAATATAAATTTAATGAAGATGTTAGGTCATCATTATTTGTTGGTAGACAGAGGCAAAAAAAAATTTCTTCTGTTTGTTTTGCGTGGTAATAAATGTCAGTTTAAAATAATTTTTTATTATTTATTTTTCTATTAATTATTTTAATGTACTCATTTTAAAGTGTGTTTAAATGAAAGTGTTGACACACTGGCTTTGAATTAAAATGGTTTACAATATCGTTATATTTATTCCGATGCAAAAACACATTAGCACTTCAGTTAAACTTGCAGGCAAATTTTACTTTAGCAAGGACTCTAGCTATTAAAAAAGACAAAAATAATGGATTCCATGGGATTTCGTGAAAAAGCGAGAAAGATGTGACGCACCAGCAGACAAATGATAGCAAAGGTTCTCCGAAATGCAGGCACATGCCACATGTAAAATGAAATAAATTAAATCAAGCTTATGCAATTAGACAGATGGAATAGCAAGGTCCAAGACATCAAGTATGTGCCTACAACATTCGCGTACGCACCCACCTAACGCGTATGGTCATGTTATTTGCACTGAGGACAGACAGCACACACACACACACACACACACACACCACACACTCAAATTTACTAATACTCACAAAACAAACAGAAACAAGTACACGCACGCACACACTCACACACACACACATACACACACAGATACTACAAACAAATCACACTTTGCACTCCTCATGTCGCATGCAATGTAACTCTGATGTTGCTCCTCGTTCAGACGTAATGGTCAGACAGGCTTGCACACACATATCAATTTAATTTAACATGTAGATATTTTTACTTTACTGAATTGCAGCGCCTTAGTGTAAACCGGCGACCAAGTATAACTGAATTTATTGCTTAACTCAAGTTGTACATCAAACTATTTGATTTATATAACGGATTACGTTGTACATCAAATTAAGTTGAAGATGAACTGGTTAGTGTTGTGCGTAATTTTACATATTATGTACGAATATAACGTACTATGCAGAAAACCTACTGATCAGATAGGCGAAGGCAGGCACGAGCACCAGGACAGAAACCCAGAAAGACCGACCCAAGAACAGATTGTTTAAAGAGGCATTCATCGCTTTCATCGCATCATTCCATTGTACAACATCGACAAATCTTATTTCTCCATCAAATGCAAAACACTCTGGGATTATGTTTCACGAATTCATGCTTCTTAACATCAATGACCTGTCCAGTGTCCGTACATGTAAAAATGTTTGCATCAATGTAGGATGAATTATCTTCTGTTGACTGCTGATCTGAAGCTCAAATCAACAACATGCAAATTATTCATAAATTTGCATTTGCATGTGATCGAGTATACTATTTCAACGGAATCTATACAGAAAATCAAGAAAGTGTTTTACTGTTGAATGTGATAAGAAATTTTATTTGTTTTTATAATTTCAATAAAGTTATTGATGTTAGTGACAGTCAAAAAATCAGTAAAATCCACAAAGACTGTACTATCCCCGCGACACGACGTACGCACATTATGTACGCACGCGCAAGCACCGCATCATACGCGCATGTCAGTATGCGAACCGGGACATCGCGTAACTGCACGAGACGTGGCACATGGCACTTCTAACGACTGAGCTAACTCGCCCACCATTACTTTTGAGTCACTGCGATTTATTGTTTAAATTGTATTTTTTCAAAAATGCCTTCTACATAGCTGCTTATTCTATTTTACCCCAATTCTAATTTATGCATCTATCCAATTTTCCAATTGTTTGAGTTCAATTAGTTCACGCAATCTTATTACATTCAGGTTGTACTTTTGTAAATGGGCAAAATAAAATTTACCGTTTTGAAATTTAAAGAATTTATTGACATTAAGTTTTTTATTTTTTCACTCAATATATTAACTTTTCCACAGTCTTCTAGCCTTGTTCCCACAAAATTAAATGAGTTCTGTTTTTATTCATATCAACAATTACACATCTTTAACCTCTTCCTACCTTATTAAACTTAAGATTTTAACTTAAGTTTTTCTCTCAGCGCTTTCACTACGTAACTCCACAAAACAGGTTGGACAATTGCTTTCCGGATACTTTTTTAGGATGTTATTTAATATCATGGAAAATATTTGAGTGAGAAATTACAGAAATGTATTTAACTTTAAAGCCAGTTGGTTCTATCCTACAACAGTCACGTGAAATTATGTTGGACATGATTTCTGTTATATTTTTCAACCATTGCATTACATTATTATTATTTCATTCAACTTTGAAGCGAACATAAAAATAAATTAATTTAAAGTATTCATTGTTCATTTGAAAAAAATTTTATTTTGAAATAATATAATAAAGTTATATGCGTGTATAGATGGTGGCAAGATGTTTGTTGGCGCGCGTGTGTCGATGTTGTTTACATAACACGCTGGTCTAAACGGGGCATCGTTCAAGCTCTATTTGCATTGAGATATGCTGATAATTTGCTTCAATAATGTGCACATTCATGGCATGGATAAACAAATCTGCAAATATTGTATAATATAGACATATAAATTATATATATATATATATATATATATATATATATATATATATATATATATATATATATATATATTACGGATTCAGACAGTGAGGATGGAGATTTTTTAATTTTCTTATGAATCGGTTTTGACATTTTGTTAACTGTTTTAGATGAATGTCTAGAAAGGTGAGGAAAAATTAACAAATAATATATATATATATATATACATATATATAATATATATATATATATTATATATATATTGTATAATTATACGTGTATTAACACAACGACGTTTGCATGGCATCATCTAAATAATGTCTGACATGCTATTAATAAAATTATGTAGCGCTGATGATTATCAATTATCTCAATGATATCATAAAAATAATTGATTGTCACAAGATATCCTTTCCAATTTTTTCAAAGAAAATTTAACTGAGTTGACAAAATTCAATATTTTTGTCATAGTTTATTTGCTTAGTGTGGATAGGAAATCGGTTGAACTGCTGTACTCCAATTCGCTTCGCTGTCCGAAGAACACAACTCTTAAAATTATTCAAAAAATTTAAATAAGCCAGCAATAATAAATCATATATGGTGTCAGATTTGACCAAAATTTCAAAATCAAATTTACAAATAAAATAAAAAAACAATTTTTAACAAAAAAAAAAATTTTATTTGGGCAACTCAAATCTTTAACTTCATTGAATATTTTGTCTTAGATTATTGGCTTAGTTTGATTACTTTGATATGAATCAAACATCTACTGTTGCAGCTGCGAGATTCCAGCTAATACTAAAATACAAAGCAAGTTTGTTAAGATTTTAATTAATTTAAATTTGTTACTAAAATTTTGGAAAACTTTAGTAGTTGATGAAAATAAACTTTCATCGTGAGTCGCATGCAAACTTGATAACTTTAAATGCAAAAACTGAGGCTCTAATCTTACTTAACAATACAGAATCAAAATGGCTTGCAACAATTATTTATGTTTGCTCAGAAGCGTTCTTTAATTTTGATTTTCAGAGCGCTCAATATTATCTATCAGATTGCAAATAAGTCCAACGAGCTATGCCTAGTCACGAAGCGTTGAAACTAATCTCTTTAAAACAACATCATTAGGAAACTCCAGATTTCAAACTATTCTATAATAAATATGATCTGTCATTTAATAGTAACGTTGTTTCAATATTTTTAACACAAACTCATAAACGTCTTGTACCTTAAAAATATCTAACTTCTATTTTTTACGAATTCGATCACTGTTTCATTACGAAGACTATTAAGTCTAAACCAAACATTTATTGAAAGATGTTTAAAAATATTTTCTGGCTACGGCTGTTTCCGATTTTCAACGAATCACACAAAGCACTTCTCACCATCACACCGCCACGCCATTTGAGGTAAATTGGAATATCAGTTCATTGATTTCAATAATTTTCCACTCTTATCTGGAATTTCCACTCCTTTTTCGTTTGCAATGTTGTTTACATTGCAAATTCTTCCCCCCCCCCTCAAACTTCGATAAAACATCGGCAATCTCTCCTGATTCCCTTCCATACCATATTACCATAATGTTATATTTTGTCTACTTAATAAGTTCGCACGATACCCAGGATTAAAAAGTTTATCTTAATTCCACGATTAAATTTCATTTTTTAATGTAGAGAAACATCTCTTTGAATAGTATCAATATATTCATATGATGCTTAATATTCAAAGTCATATTTATATTCTGTACAAAAATCGAGTTTCTGTTACATTCACAATTCGTATTAACATGAAATCGTACGTAAAAAGAACAAAAAAGTACCAAATGGTATTAAGAGTTGACAAACAGACAAACATGCAAAAAAACAAGCAAACGAACAAACAAACGAATCAACAAACAAACGAACAAACAAAATCACAAGCAAGAAAGAGAACAAAGGATGGTGCACGATTATTTATTTTCTCAACCAAACTTACAATTTCTCGTGTATAAAGTCGAACGTACGGACAGAAATAAACAAATGAATAAATAAATGCAATGTATATGCATGTGTGCATCTGTGTGTGCTCCCCTAATTTCACAAGTAACATGCCATATTTGGCCAAATGTTCCTACGGGTACATACAGTCACACCGAACAGCACATACAAAACATACGTAATAATGAATTTATATATTTAAACATAAAAGAATGGAAAAATTTAGATAGTATGTATATGTGAGGCTGCGTATATTCATATACTTTCTCATTTATTTTATATTTTTATTCCTAGAATATTTGTGTATTGATGTTTATGTGTGCGCACCTGGGAAAGCGCATTAATGCAATGATAAAGATATTTTAAAAGATTTATAGGACTTCAATGCCGAGTAAACTTAAGCATGTAATCTTCCTTGACTGGACTTCTTTTTCATCCACGCACCCTCGGCGAGTTCGCTGCAAACTTAATACATTCCACCGTCAAACGGAGACAAACATTTGTGAGCTTTTACAAATTTTATTACAAAAATATTATTTTCACAAAAATATAATATTCGGCATCACGTGAATCTACGTACTCATTACGTCATACTTGAGAGCTAGCGTACATATGTTTGATTGAGCACGGATTAAATATGAATCTTGTTTTTATAACTTTAAATTTTATTACCAGCGTTTGTTAATCAAATCAAAAAAAATTCATTTATTTAAATCCGAAACACAAAATGAAAATAAAAGAAAGGATTTGAGATTGTGAGGATTTACGGAGATCCCATAAGAAAATCAAAACTTGTACAGACCACCGTGAAAAGATATGCAATTTAAAAAATTGTTGAATGGGAATATTTAAAAACGGCGATGCGGTTTGGAAATTTGTAATCAATTCCTTCACTCATTCAATCTTTTGTTTAACCATTCTAATTTTTTGCAAATCTCAAAGAGTAAACTTTGTTGGAATGAAATTAAAATCGTTTTGAAATTAGTTACGCATGCACATCTTTAAAAACTTTGAATCATTTCATATTTATACGTGCAAATAAAAGTCTGAGCGCATAAACCAGAGCGTTCTAACAATAACAAAAGCATGGGACCTGGTACAAAGAGTCGTACATAAAAACAAATTAAACTTATAAACTACATTAGCGCTAAAGTGAAAAGCATGGAAGAATAATCAAGAATAATACAGAGCAAGAAGCATATAAACAGCAAGTGTTTACTGCCCCATGCTTATTTTATAACATCAATACAACAACAACAACACACGACAACAAGCATACCAATGCAGGAATATAAGAATACAACACAATTTAAACAAACACACGCAACAGCTAACATACTAAGCATAACGACAAACAAACAAAGAGTGAACATACAACAACAAAAGCGTGCAGCGAACTTATGATTACAAATGTCAACAACAAGCCAGCCTTAATAAACAAATAAATGATACCACTACAACAACAATAACAACAGCCACAACAAACAAAAATTACAATGACATCAAAAACAGCAGTCCCAACGACAAGCATTAAAAACATTACTACGAAAGAAGCCAGGCCTAGGAGAACAAACAGACATAAGGAACCGTTTACAAAAGCGCATGTAACAGAGCGCACAGCAAGACTTTATAAGAATGTAATAAACATTGGAGCGTTCGTGGGCACATGGAGGTCGGATCAATTTTCTTCGATATGGATCACTGCAGTTTGAAAAGGAGCAAGTAAGTAGTTGAGTAAGTAGCAAGTGGACAAGTAAGTAGTATGTAGACAAGTAGATAGTATGTAGACAAGTAGATAGTATGTAGACAAGTAGATAGTATGTAGACAAGTAGATAGTATGTAGACAAGTAGATAGTATGTAGACAAGTAGATAGTATGTAGACAAGTAGATAGTATGTAGACAAGTAGATAGTATGTAGACAAGTAGATAGTATGTAGACAAGTAGATAGTATGTAGACAAGTAGATAGTATGTAGACAAGTAGATAGTATGTAGACAAGTAGATAGTATGTAGACAAGTAGATAGTATGTAGACAAGTAGATAGTATGTAGACAAGTAGATAGTATGTAGACAAGTAGATAGTATGTAGACAAGTACATAGTATGTAGACAAGTAGATAGTATGTAGACAAGTAGATAGCATGTAGACAAGTAGATAGTATGTAGACAAGTAGATAGTATGTAGACAAGTAAGTAGTTTTTAGACATGTAAGTAGTTTGTAGACAAGTAAGTACTTTTTAGACATGTAAGTAGTTTGTAGACAAGTAGGTCTAGGTAGTATGCAGACAAGTAGGTAGTAAGTAGACAAGTAAGTAGCAAGTAGAAAAATTAGTATTATGTAGACAAGCAAGTAGTATGCCGACAAGTAAGTAGTATGTAAACAAGCAGTTTGTGTGTAGACAAGTGAGTAGTAGACAAGTAAGTAGTATGTAGACAAGTAGATAGTCAAATAAACAGTTGTTAGACAAATGAGTAATAAGGGAAGTTGATAATTTAGCGGAAAAAGAGAAAGAGAGAGGTAAGTGTGAAGAGTAGCATTCCATCAATCCACAGCCACGATATGCAAGGTTCAATTTTTTTATTTGAAAGACATTTGTGACAACCTCAGATGGACATTCATTTGTATATTTTTTTCTAAATCAATTTTATTAACTTTAAAAGTTTTTATTTATTTTATATTTTTGATGACGTTAAGAATATCAAATTTTTATTTACACAGGCCAGATGCACCCATGCGGTTCGAAAATCGTTGGCAAAATTTGGGAAATATGCAAAGAAATATGGGAAGGTGAGAGATGGCCAAAGGACTGGTGCAAGTCAATTGCAGTCACAATACTTAAAAAAAGAGACCTTACTGATTCCTCAAACTACCGTACAATAGCACACATTCCACGTGCATGGAAAATGATGTTAAACAAAAGAAAAGGAATAATAAAAAAGAATCTGATGGAAGAACAGGCAGGATTTAGAATTGATTATAGTACTGTTCAACAAATTCTGATATTGAGATTATTAGCAGAGGACAGATAATCAAAAAACAAAAGTTTGTATCACTGCTTCATAGGTTTTAAGAAGCGTTTGATTCAGTCTAGCACTATTTGAACACCAGGTAAACTAATAAGAATTATAAAAAATTTGTACCAGAAATCAGTAACGGCAGTAAATATGGTGGAAAAAATGAAAAGCAATAACACTGAAGGAATTGAAATACAGGGAAGAAAAATTAACGACCTAAGACTTGCTGATGATATAGATTTACTGACAGAAACCGAAGAAGACAAGCAAGAATTAACTAGAGAACTTTATGAAAGCGGAAATAGTTATGAACTAATGATTAAAAAAAACAAAAGTTATAGTAATGTGAAATAATACCCAAACTGACATAAAGGTCGATGGAGAAAATACTGAACAGGTAGATCAGTTGGAAGCCTGATTACAAGAGATAATGAGCTAAGATAAGAGATAAGCATGGAAATCAAAAGAAGAATTGGCATCGCAGAAGGCACGTATGGAACACTGAATGGAATATGAAAAAACACAAAAATATCACTTCAGAAAAAACTAAAGATAATAATAGATTCATGTGTAATGTCAGCATGCAAAACATGGACATTGAAGAAAGAAGACAAACGAATACTAGGTGCATTTGAAATGAAGTACTACAGAAAAAAGTATAAGTGTCCAAATTAACAGTATGAAGACGATAACGACGAGAATATTAGAAAGAAAAATGTTTTTTGGACACATCTATAGGATGAAATATGACAGGTTCATAGAACCGGTTGTGTTTGCCAGAACTGAAGGAAAAAGAAAGAAAAAAACTCCCACAAGAAGATGGCTATATGATATTAAAAAATGAAACATATGGATGACAAAAAAGCAAACCGAGTCAAGACAGGGTTTTCGGGAAAAAAGATAATGCTAATGATAATGCTCGACGGTCTTCGGAACTTCGGTCAATGGGAAACATTGGATGAGTGGATAGATAAACATGTACCCATCGGTTCAATTCAAAGTTCGCAGGCACCCAACATTTCAAATCAAAGTTCGCATTTATTTAGCAGGTTACATACATCTCGCAATTCACACACACGAGAAACACTTAATCAAATTGAAGTGTTTGCTGTAGATACTTGAAACTAATTTGACTAACTAAAGTTTATTAATGAAGAAATAAAAATTACTTAAATCATCGTTTGAATGAGTTTTGGAAAGGAAACATTAAAATGTTTCAACAACAAAAATAACAACATCAACAACAATAACAACAGCATTAATATTAATACATTAACAACCGATAGTGGACATATTGCAGCCGCATGTAGAACGTCGTGTGGAAACGGAGATGCGGGTGTGGTTATGATGGCATGCACACACGACAGGCACTTATTGTTTATGTCGCTAGCGTGAGTCCCGCACATTCAGCCAGCTACCTGATATGTTGTTTCTCTCCATCCAATTAACCATTCACGTTAGGTAATTGAAGATTTCATTCAATAAATCAAATATCAAGATCTGCGTGTTCGTGACTCTGTGTGCTGTGTGTGCATGGTCGCGTGTTTGTATATATGCACGTTTGTATGTGTGCATGTTTGTATGTGTGCATGTTTGTGTGTGTACGTGTTTGTATATGTGTGCGTGTTTGTATATGTGCATAGCTGCATATGTACGTGTGCCTGCATGTGTATTAGGTACATATATATATTGGTACGCGTGGCTGTTACGTATGTATGTCTGCGTGGCTAGTGGAGCACTGGAATGTTTTATTGTGCTATTTTTTGTGTTTCATGTTGCACTGGCATTGAAATTAATGCCGTGGCAGAGAAGTGTGATGCAAATACTCTCATATGGTTAAACCTAATGATAACGATAATGAAAATTAAAATGAAATGAAGTTTGTTCGAAACGGCTGTGACGATGTTGACGACGATGATGATGACGATGGTGATGATGACGATGACGATGATGATGGTAGTTATTCCGCAATACTGATGATGATGAAGGTGAAGATGGCGATGAAGATAATAATAATAATAATAATAATAATAATAATAACAACAACAACAACAACAACAATAATAATAATAATGTGGATGAAGATGATGAGAAGAATGATGTTTGTGGCGAGAGTAAGGATGAACAGATGTGCGGATGAAGAAAAGATAGTGGGGGTGACAATGCGATGCTGCGTGGTGGTAATGATGTGAGTGATGATGACGACGACGATGACGATGATGATGATATTGATGACGTCATCATTCATTCACAGTCCACGGAAGGGTTGCTATGTTTGCAATGGAGTCCACTGAAAATAATAAAATAAGAATAAACTTTAAAAACTTTTACGATAATATTAAATAATAATATTATCTGAAAATTTTTAATATATTTCAATAGAAGACAGGCAAAACAATAAATAAAAACAAAATAATAATAATAATAATAAAAACAAAATTATAATAATAATTAAAACAATAACAATAACAACAACAACAACAACAACAAAATTTACAATTGTTACATTATCTGTAACATTTCTTCTATATTTCATTATAAGAAACGCAAAACGATAGATTAATAGGTTTATAAAAATAGCAAACACGATCTCACATTTACAAAACAACCCCGTTACTTTAATATGGAAATAAAATATAATATAAGGCTAAAATCATCTTATTACTCAATCAGTAGAAATCCCATTACGTCTGTCGTGGAAATATGTAAGATTGTTGTTTTATTTATTTATAAATAAATACATAAATATATTTATTTTTATTTATATTTATTTATTTATGTATTTATGTATTTATTCTTTTGATGTCTCTCTGACGTAGGGCAAAAAAAGTTGATTACCTGATGTTCGCTACTTTGTTTCAATTAGGCTCTCAATCATCACACCACTTTCCACTGCCGTTCATTCGCCACATGATGTTTACACACATAAACACACACACACACACATGCATAAACAAACACACACACACATGCATGCATACGTACCTACACATGTACACACACACATAAACACACACACATACACTCATATATAAACAAACACACACACATGCATACGTACCTACACATGTACAAACATACATACACAAACACATACATAAACAAACACACATATACACGCGCACGTACGTACCTACAGATGTACACACACATACACATACATGCATGCACAATCATTCACAGACGTACACTCACCCCATACACAATCATACAATATTTAACAACACGAATACCCAGGCTTACATATATACAGGTAATCCTCACGGCATATGAGATGTGTTTGTCATATTTTTGGACTCATTTGTAACATTTTCGTGAAAAAATGCTAAAAATTGTATTTGTTTTTTCTATTATAATGTTGAAATAGAACTGAAATAGAACTAAATACTCAATTAAGTTGTGAGTGCAAAAAATTAAATACGAATAGTTTTTATTTTTTTCAATTTTTCCCATGAGAACTGATGAAGCATTTTTCAGGCATTTATCGTTTTTTTGTTTTTTTTCTCGAAAGTTTGACTCGTAAAGTCATAATTTTAAATTTGGCAATCGATTCAAATTTGTTTTGGGATGCTTTTGATAACAGTTCCCAATGGAAAATGTTATGCTTCTTATTTAAAAAGCAAATCAAAATAGTTTTTACACATGACATATAAGGCAATTTAAGAGAATTCAAGAACATTTTTTTAAAGTTTCCAATTTGTAAAATTTTGTCCCGGAAAAACTCAGCAACCAGCACTTACCTTCAAGCAGGACCTTTTAACACGCGTATTAAAATTTGTTTCTTAAATAATTTCGAAGCTTGCATGCATAAAAACTTGAATACAAAATATTGAAAAAACCGATGCAATTTTTAAAAGTCCTTTTATATTCAAATAAAATAAATGTAAAATATTAAAATAAAATATGAAAATACGTGTACAAACATGTAAACACTGTACAAACATGCAAACATACAATCAGAGAAACATGCAAACCTACATAGAACAGTCATGCATGACAGCCGTCCATAACATTATATCATTTGCTTGTTTGTTGATGCTTTCAATGTAATATAGGATTTTTTATTTTTCAATTATGTGTGTAAGTGTAACGACATATGAAGCCTGGTTGTACTTGGAAAAGTTGATCGAAACTACTGCTAACTGCTATGAAGTTGTATCATTTGCTTCAAATTTATTTACAGAGGCATCGATAGAACTATTACAATTGGCCAGAAAATGCCAACAAAGTGCGATAATAAAGCAAAGAGGCAAATAATAATAAATAGCGCTAAAAAATTATTTTTCTGCAAGCGTGTTGTGACTAACAACCGCAAGAAACGTGATACTGCGATTTCGCATTGTGTTGTTTTTTTTTCAAAGGTCTCTTAGGTTTTTTTTTTTTATTTCTCAATGTTGTTGTTGGTGGCTGTTGTCGTTTTCAAAACTGCTCCATCATTTAATTACTAACAACTTTATGACTTAACTTTATTTCTTCACTGTTGTTAATGTTAATGCGTAGAAAGTGGCACAGAATAATTAGAAAGAATTAGTAAGTGTTAAGTTAATCATGAAGCACACACACACACACCACAGACACACACACTACACACACGCACGCACACAAGTTGCATATTGCATACAATTACAGAAAACTTTTGAGACACGGACACTTCTTCTTTACAAAATTAAATACGATGAACAATGAGCATACTTAGTTGATATGTGCTGATCTCAAAATAATCGGAATAGCACTAGACATTTTTTTTTTGTTTTTATGTGAATGGAATAGCAGAGCGAGTGAAGATCACTGAAGAAAATGTTGGTCAACTTGAACAATTGTTAAGTCTGGCTAAAAAGTACTAAATATCAGATGTTGAGTGATTCATACCCTTTGTCTCGTCTTCTTATAAAACTTGAATTGATAAAACAGGATGAACAAGGTAGATGTTTTGCCTATAATTGTACCAAATTTTATTTATTTTTCTATTCTAACCCAAAAAAACCATTGTGATTACAGTAAAAGTTAAAACATGAACATGAATTAGAATTAAATTACGGATCTGTTTTAAAGTTATCCTTCTGTTCTAAATCAGTTTTTCGGAAATAACAGTGATTGAACACAGTTGAAGGATATGCTGTCAGCTGCGAAAAGAATAGGATGTCGAATAAGCCTCAAAATTTTTTTTTATTCTTCTTTTCTGATACTTTTCCAAAAAACCCATTGTGATCACAGTAAAAGATGAGATTTCATAAAGACATAAAAACAATGAAAATACTTTATTAAGGCCGACGGGTGTTACCATGATGGTGGGCTATTGTTGGACTGATGAACAAATGTGGGAGAAAAAAGAAACGCTTTTGCCTAAACTTTATTTTTCTGAACTATTTCAATGACTTATCAAAAAGTTTGTAATTTAAAATTATTGAAAACAAACTAATTTGCAAACAAACCTAAAGCTAGAACGTTAATTAACTAGGAAAAATTAAAATCTCAAAATTTTGTTCACGTGTAAAATTTTGACGTGCCAGTTCAAATATTTGAAGTCAGTCTGCTCAAAATATGTTACATCACTTACAAATCACTCAATTATATTCAATCGAGTTTTAATTTTTCGACATAAATATTTTCAGCATCTGATTTAATACAAATTTTAATATAATTTTCTCAAATTTTGTAATTTTGTATAACATATACAGACCGCCGCTCAAAAAGACAAAAAATCGAGTTTTATATGACTCCACCGCAATGAAGTTTTGTTCAAGTACGTATTCACGCATTCAATCACTATTAATTTCACGTTCAGGCTTGTTTATATTCTCACGTTGTAATCTGTGTGTTCGTTTTCAATCATTTGAAAGAAATTCTGCAATGTTAACCGCAAAAGAACCAAGGAACGACCGTCATATTTTCTAATTATTGAAAAAAATTAAATTGCCGGGCCCTGGATTAGGCGAATCACATGTAAGTCTGCATGTATGTCTTCAGCTTATAGAGAAATATTAGGTAGGTACATGAAACATTTGCAGGCAGGAATGTGAATAACTATCGTTTCATTTCTAAAAATTTCGTCATTAAATTGGAATCGGTGCAAATATTAAAAAGAAGATTATTTACAAACGAATGAATGAATGAATGAATGAATGAATAATAATTTTTATATTATATTTTATTATAAATTTTTTAACATCAGTTTTTGAACTTTTGAGGTCACTTTTAAACAGTGTTTATTACTAATGTGCACCCACGCCATTTCTATAAAAAAAAAATTTGCTCTTTGGAAAGACGTACGAATACATTACACACACACACATCCACAAACACACACACACACACACACACACAAATTCCACGCACATACACACATTCCACGCACCACACAATTTACAATATTATTGTAATCCATTACAATATTTTAATCACATTACATTACACACTTTACATTACATTACAATTACATTACAATTACAATTATGAATACATCACACACACACATTCACACACACAAACACACACAGACATGTTTATACAACATATATAACGTGTAAATGTCCATACATCGTGTGGGCTGTTATTATGGAAGTCAATGAATGCATTGCATATGACATGCGTCATTCAGATGGTCTTGAGAAGCAGTGAGAAGGTAGTCCTACATTTTACTTACTCCGCAGATTATAAATGTTCTCCTGCCAATGATTCGTTAGCGCAGTTCAGGTTGGCGGACACCAACACCCTCAAGATCAATGTTACTAATTAATTTTTTTATGAATTCATTGGTTTGGCCGTGAGAGCATCGTTAATGCTGTAACTTTTTTTCATTAGGTTTAAATTTTATTTTATTATTATTATTATTAATCGTTCTATTATTTTACGTAGTACATTTTATCGTTGAATTAGTTTAAGATTGATCTGTCAATCATTTAAATTTTTATTACATAAAGTTGTTAACATTTCATTAGATAATATTTGTTGAATATTAAAAAAACATAATCTCAAAATTTTAATTTATTTTTAATAATTTGTCGTTTTGAAAGTAAAAATATGTTGAGGTTGAACTTAAAATGGAGAAAAGGCTTCATTCTCAATTACACGACGGTCAACATTCTTCTCATTGCGCATTCAACGGGGATGTTTTTAGAAGGCAAGTGCATTCAATATTAATTCAAATATTTCTCTTTCAGATGTTATTCAGCTTGTGTGCTGCTTTGTTATCGTTAATGCTGATATTAACACTAATACCTAACAATTGGCCTAAGATGAATGCCATTTTAAGCAAGTTGTGCGTTCCAGCATCCATCATCTTAAGTTTATGCAAGGAGGAACAATAAATTTAAAGTAGGTAGGGCATCTTGATGAAGTCATTATTAATATGAAAAATTTGATATAATGCATCATTAATATTAATAAGGCGTCTTTTAGTGTTCTTGGCGTTGTTTGGGATGTATGCGTACGGGGTTGTTGTTTGTTGTTGTTTATGTTGTTGTTGTTGCTTATGTTGTTGTTGTTGTTTGTTGTTGTTTATGTTGTTGTTGTTGTTGTGATGCATGTGCAGTTATATTTTGTCGATGCTATACTGGTTCATTTTTTTGTCTTTTAACGATACGTGAAGGTTTTTATAACGCTTTTTTTAACTGATTCAGTTGTTTGCAGTGCGCGTGTTTGAGGTAACAGTTGTTTTTTTTATGAGATTTTGTTTTGTTGAATGCGTTGTTGTTTGCAGAGTATAAAATATTGTTATTGTAAATAGGCAAATTATTGTCGTCGTTAATTTCACATAACAATAATAAAAAATTTTCGCACTCTGTTGATGATTTCGTTAAAACGATGTATAAATTGGAAAACGAACTCACCTAATTGCGTTAAGAGAGTTTTGTAAAAATTAATTAGCAAATTTAACACATTTTGGTCTATAACGTGGTGTTAAACATTCACCTCCATCGTTGCATCAATACGGTCAATCGAACGATACCACCAAACCACATCACACCACAACACATCACACCACCACCACCACCTCAATGACAGAATACTGCATGCACGAATCTTTCATGGCCAACTGTACATCCCCAACATCTTCATCGGCTGCATCGTCATTATCGACTTCATCACTGCAGTACATTCCATCAACATCATCCCTATCTTCATCACCCCCCACTCCAATGATCGACTTGGTGATACTGATGACGTCAGCAAAGTTTGGGAGGATGAGGATGGGTCGGTGCATAGGTGAGGGATACAGTCTGGGTTGCTCCAAGGACGTTCTCCCCTACATGGACATGATGTGTTCAGGGCGCAAGTTTTGCAATGT
>NW_008704083.1:3492646-3590146 GCF_000326865.2 Helobdella robusta
GTGGCAAAAGTAACGGATGAACGATCCACTATTGTCAGTCTAGCGTAAAAAATTGTCGGTGACTCTAAAAACTTGAATAATAAAAAAAATGATAAAAAGAAATTGGAGATATTTAAATTGAAGTGCTGCAAAATACTGAAGACAGAGGATGAGGAATAACGTTGGAAAGAACCAGTTTTAAATACAAAAAAATTGTGCGGAAAATTCAAAGTAAAGAACCATGACTCTCTCGACACATTTGCAGAATGAATGCTGGGTGGCATGAAAAAATTAGAACCGTAATAATAAGGAAAAGAAACCAGAAGAGAAATTTGAAAACATGCCAAAAAGTAGATGAATGACATTACAAAATAAACTGAAGTGGAAAGGTTAAATTTAATAAAATTAACCACAGATAAAAAATTGTGGAAACAGACAACAAAGATGGACATCAATAGCCTCAACAGCCTTAAAACCCTCACACACGTTAGTTAGGAGAGTTGAGTTAGAGCTAGTTGGTCGAATGTTGGTTTTGGTTGTAGAGTTAGTAATTGTTCAATAATGATAAGTAAACCATTACAATAGTAACAATCTTGCCAACAAACGACAGAATCGCACCGCAGATAGCAGCATACACTTTGGAAGTCACTAACTATTTACAAAGTGGCAAATAAAGAGGACAGTACCTGTGGAGAATTTATCGTCATTTCTATCAAATTCGTCAACGTTCATGAATTAATGTGATATTAAGTTTTGGATGCTGCTGAAAATTTATGCGAGCTTATGAAAAAAAAAATGAAAGTAACAAATTCACGATTATGAAAGAAATTTTTAAGACAATGTGTCACTCAAACAAAAATGCAATTCCACGCAAGTGCGTGCAAAAGGATGTTTGGAAGGACCGTACAGTGAAATAAACATTAAATGGCTCCACACTCATTTGTCTTCACTTGCAAAATATTCGAATGTCAGAAAACTTTTGAATGTAAGTAGCTCGGTGCTTCTCTTAATGACAACAAACGAACTTTTTTGTAACAACTTCTTGGGCTCTTTTGTTTAATGTTGTTTCTTTAAAATTGGCTCGATGTATTTAAAAATTTCACAAGTGTCCCAGTTTCTAATTAATTAGATGTGCATCTAACTCCTACCTGACATTTTAGTCAGACGAACAGGTCCGTTAAATATCTATAATAACGTTTTGTTTCAATATCATAAAATACATATACATGTTAAATGTGTGTTTTTGTGTGATAGCTGGATAGCTGTGGTAGCGCATGCATCAGCCATACAGTGAATTCAATGTTGTGAATTATTTAATGATGTTAAAATTGGTTTTATTTGCAGAAATTATTAAATTATTTTTTCAAACTGTTTCATTCTCTTAATTTAAAATTTCATTTTTTCAAAATTAGATATATTTATAATTAAAATTTATTCAAATCAAGACTGGTTAATTCAATAATAATCATCTTTAAAAAATATTGAAGCATGCATGTTAATTCTCAAGGCAACCAAAATCACGTGGATTTAAATATATCTTGGGATTTATAAGAAGAACAATGGTCAGCAGAGAGAAGCATATTATACTGAAACTGTATAAAACCCTGGTCAGACCTCATCTGGAGTACTGTGTTCAAGCATGAAGCCCATATATGCAGAAAGATAAGGAAGTTTTGGAAAAAGTACAGCGTAGAGCCACAAGAATGATTAGAGAAAAAATGGAATACGATGAGAGATTGAAAAAATGCGACTTGACATCATTGGAAAAAAGAAGATGTAGAGGAGATCTAATCCAAACATAAATTGATCACGAATAGGAAAACAACACCATACTCGAGATTTTTCAGGCTAGTAAACAGTGATAAAATACGAGGACACTGATTTAAGATTTTCAAAAACTCGGATGGAAAAATAAAGAGCAGATTCTTCAGCAGTAGAGTGGTCAACGCCTGGAACGAGCTAAGCGATGATGCAGTCTCTGCGAATTCACTCAACAGCTTCAAAGCCAAACTCGGACAGATAGGATATTAGGAGATCTAATTAGTAGTGGTTCTTACACAGACCATAGTCTTCTGAACTACTTTAAACCCCGTTAATAATAATAATAATAATTAAACAAAGTAAAGTTCTATAATATATTGATTTTTTTTTATAATTTTGTGGGTAATCAATAACATATCATGGAGATAATTTAAAAATATTAAACCAAGTCCAACTCGATTAGACGATTTTGAAAGGAATAAATTTGAGAAGGTTAATTAATTTATTACACATGTCTAGTATAGGTTGGTATCTAGAGTAAAGTGTAAGATTTCTATCCTACTTTTAATCATTATTGTTACTGATCAATAACTAAAGTATTTTTTATTTGCGAATTATAAAATTTATTCTCAAAATGATGTTAGCCATCAAACTAAATTCTATTAGCAGTTGCTGTCAAAACTGACAGTCCATCGTTAAAATTTATCTGACATTTATATGTTTACATTAACCCACATACATATTTATTATTACGTGACTGAACTTCGTTGAGTATTTTATTGAAAGATTAAACAGATTGATAACGAGGGGCTTAAAATCATCGAAGTATTAATTGCGCGTTATCAGCTCTGGATGCAGTGGAGGCAGGTTCGTGATTGAAAGATGCACCAGCCACTTGTCAACGCTCGCTCATCTCTGCTCCTGCTTTTATTCCTGTTTTACATTTTCTGGTTTAGAGTGTTAATTCTTATTGAAAAACATGCTTAAATTCATATAAAATAATGTACGATATGAGGTCATGAATATTTTCTTTAGTTCTGTATCGAACAAGTACTCTTCCTTCAATAACTGAAAGTAAATAATTATTTAAAATAATAAATTAAAAAAATGTGCATTTAATTTTCAGTGCAGTACACACAGAACAAATGCACAAACATGCTCAGACGGATAACAAACACATCCAAAAATAGCAACAACATCATCAACAGCAACAACAACATAATGTTTCAAACTAATACAGTCGGCAAACATGTAAAAAACGGCACATTTTTGCCTAACAAAAATATCAAGAAGTACAAAAATTTCGGAAACAGCAGTTACGACGGAAGTTACATTAATGTTATTCTTAACAATATTGGATACATAAGGGAAGAAATTACTTTTCACGCTGAACGAACGACTGCAAAGAAATACTCATACAAAGTGAGCAGAATGAAACGACATCGTCAACAAATTGCTTCCGTAAAACTACATTCTTTAGTTAAGAGATCCGTTGAAGAAGAATCCGTCAAACTTAAAAAACCTCTAGGGACCAAACAATTTATGCAACAGCAACTATCAAAACAACAACATCATCGACAACAACATCAACAACAACATTATCATCAACAACAACAGAATCACCAGCAGCTACGTCAACTACAGCAACAAAAACAACTTATACAAAAGAATAAACTACAACAGCAACAAAAACAATTGCATCATATCTACAAACATCTTCAATCATCTTCTAATTTACGACAACGTTTTCGTCGTGGCTCACTTCAACAAAACTGCACCGCTGCAGCTACAAAGTTAGCCAGTATTAGTTGCAATAATTTGAATTCTTTTAAAAGAATTGGTAAGAGGCAAATGCAAAAACGAGAACTATTCCGTTTACATCGCTTTCAAAAATCATCACAATTACATCAACAGTCACAACAGCAACTACTCCAACAACAACAATCATCAACACTACACCAACAAAACCGGCAACATCTAGAAAATGATCTCCACAAAAAACAGAAAAGACATAAAAACAAACGAAGCCACAACAACATCTTCAACAACTACAACTACTACTACAACGGCAACAGCAACTACTACAGCAGCAACAAAAACGTCAGATCTTTGAACTGTCCGTGGAAAATTAAAGCATCAACGGGTCAACAAATAACATTGAAAATTATTTTCATGGAACAAAGTTAGCGGGTTTATTACTGATGTTTTATTGGCTAGCACGGTGCCTGTTGTACGTTCGTATGTTAGTTTAGTACATTCTACTCGATGCTTGTTGTGATGTTTTATTTTCATATAGGTAATGCAAAGCATATTTTTTACAATTCTTTTTTTGTCTAAATTTTACAAAATAATCTCTTAATTTCTTTAGTTGACTGAATATACAAAACAATTTTTCAAATTTCTTTTTTTAATCGAGTGTAGCCAAATATTTTTGCAAAATAAAATAAAATGTAAAAAAATTAATCTATAATGAATAGGACAAAAATAAGCAAACACATAACATACGATTTAAATTTTTATTTATTCACTTACCTAGTTCACCTATTAATTAAAATGAATCTTCTATAAAATTAATTTTTCAATAACAGATATTTAGTCAATGAAAACGAAATTGTTGATAAAACAATCTTCATCTCAAAATGGAAACGATGAAAATAAAATATCACCCAGTCAACTGAACCTAACTATTGCACAACATTTATTCAATCATTCTCTCTATCCACTCGCATCTTTGCGTTCATTCATTTAATCCGCAAATCATCATTTATTTCAACCAACCATCCAATCCACACAGCTATAATCAATAAAACTAACTAACAAACAAGAAATTTAACGATATTAATAAGATAAACATTCAACAAATTCAAATAAAATATAAAATTTTTTCATTAACGATATGAATGTGGCCTAAAATCTCATGCCATGCCATCCAACATTTAAAATGTCGCAACTAATATTTATCTAAAAAACCATTTTCTCAATTGCCGTACATCGAATAAAAATTGTTTCCTTAAAAATTTTTATTACCTTACATTTGTAATCTATATATAATAATATGATATGATATAATATAGTTTATACGTATATTATGACGTTTGCAAGTAGGTATAGCTCGTTTGATTCCACATGCTCATAAATAATGTAACAATAATAATTCTTATTATAATTATTTTTCAAAATTTGTAAAAATTAAGCAGCAGCAAAAGAAAATGCTGTGTTGTATGCTGAAAAGTCAACATTTTGACATGGCGGTGTTTTTTAAGGGTTAAGTGATGAAATGTTAATGCTTTTTAAACTTACATTATAAAATTTTTTTGTTAAACATTTTTTTTTCTTCAAATTTGACGATTAATAATGTTTAAAATAAACCATCATGCAATGATTTTTACGTATTATATAACTACCAAATACAATGCTAATGAATTATAAAATAATAGTTGAATGATATTGCGTGGCACCGTTTAAAATTACCAGATGATTGATATCGCTGGCAATGCTTAGTTTTTCAAAAATGAGTATCGGTTTTGGAATCGACAAACATTCTAAAGCGGATATTGGTATATAGTATTGACGATAAATCTTTGTACTGTAAAGAACCCTGACCAGAATCACACTATCATCACTTACATTCAGTCTATTCATCCACATTTTCATTCAATTTAATCAGCCATGTTAACTGTTCCCTCCATGCTAACTGTTCACATCTCCATTTATTTTTAACCACTTATATGTTTGTTTATTCCATTTATCAACGTCTACATTCACCTTTTTCATTCACGTCTGTATTAAATCTGTTTGTCTGTATATTCATTTGTCAAATTTACTTTCTTATTTTTATAAACTTTTATATTTAGCTGTTGTTTCGGACCACACCATCAACCAAACAACTACCACCACCACCAACAACAACAACAACGTCAACAATATCGACGGCCTGACGAGCATTACTACCAACCACAACAACTACAACTTATGGACTAGCTACCGGCCAAAACGATGCGGCTCTTACCTTTACGTCAGAGATGTTGGTATAAATTTCAGGAAGATTTCTCTCTGCGGGGATGAAACGACGAGGGAGCGCCCCCTTTTAACCTCGTCCAGCAATGAACTTTTAATGTACTTGCAAGATAATGATGAAGATGATGATGCTGATGAAGTAAATAATGTCGGACATCGTGAAAGCAGCAAAGATGATGATAGCGACGACGGTGACGACGATGATTTTGATCGCGATGACGTCATTGTTGTGCAGAAAGTTCTTATCTCATACGAAGGTTAAAAATCTTGTGTGCCGGCGAGCGTGGATGTGACGTTGTGTTTTGTTGTCTTAGTCACTTCCTTTGATTTAAATGTATTTTTTTTGTTGGTTGGTGATGTTCTCGTTGTTCTTGTTATTAAAGTTTGCGTTAGTGTAGATTTTACTAATGATAATAACCATGTTGTTGTTGTTGTTGTTGATATTGTTGTTGTTGCTGTTGTTGATGTCGTACTAGTTGATGTTGTCGTTGTTATTGTTAAAGGCAATGTTATTATTAATTTCGTTAAAGATAATGATAATGTTGTTGCCCTTTTATGTTGGAGTAGTTGGCTTTGATGTTGTGATAGTAAAGGACTTTTGGTTGATGTTAACGATAACTCCTCTCCGTTTATGCATGCTGATTTTTGTGGTGTTTGATGTACTTTGGGTGGGCACATACAACCAAGTTCTGATAAAACATATTCATCATGCCTATTTGCTTAGCCTTTTCAATTGTATTTCTAGTAATTATATTAACACGAATTACTATATCGTAATAATCACATTCCACAAGCTACAGCAGCCAATTGGCTTTAAAACTTTAGTCTCTGCTACAAATTTTGTCCCGTCCTCAACAATTCATGCATATTTTACTTATTCTTTTAACGGTTTCACTCCTAATACAAACCGTTTTAAAATTCGATGCCTAATTTTTATTTATTTAGCGCCTGCTGCTTTTAAGAATTCCCACAAAGTCGCTGATCACGAAGAATGGCCATCGAATTTGCCAGATGCTTAGAAAAATAAACATTGAATCAATAAGATGATTATGTGACTATTTATATTTTCAAACATTGAAATTAATGGCAACTGACTGGCAACCAAAATGTATTTCGTAGTTTGAATTGTTTCCATGTTAATATCCAATCTATAACCCTTCCGCTTTTATCTGCTTTTTAATCATAACATTTAATCACTACAACGAAGAAATAAATAAATGATGACATGTTGTAGTCACTATAAAAAATGTATAAAAAACAAACCCAAAATTGAAGGTAAGCATTTTTTCACGTGTTTAAGTTTACAATACATTTGTTTGAACATTACGAAAGTGGAGCATGGAGCAAAAAAAGAAATAAAACATTTGGTCCGCATTTTACGATTATTCCCGAGAACGTTAAGACATTTAAAGCATTTATTTCAAATCAAACGAGACGCGGTAATGAGAAAGGCGCCAATAAAAGGTGCTTGGATAAGAAGGTGCAAATAAAATGATACTATCGAAGGCCGTATATGTGTACGAAGAAATTTATCGTCCCCATTTTAATAAGGTCTGGGTCATGAGTTAGTTGTGGAGAGTTTGAACTGGGATGAAATCTTTATATTGTCAGTCAGTAATAGATGTCATTATCATCATTATCCTCATCATCACCCTCATTGTCGTCATCATCATCATCATCATCAACAACAACAATTATTAAATCGTCATCATCATTATCAGCGTCATAGTCGGCTTCATAAAAATAATAATAATAAACAATAATAATAATAATAATTATTATTATTATTATCATAATAATCATAGCCATCAACATCGTCATCATCATTATCACTATTACTCAGTGACAACAACATTGTCAAACATTCGCTGTCAACATTCATCCAATAATTTTTCCACGAAACAACATTATCTGAAATGTTGTTGTTGGCGTCCATCTACGTCATGTTACCTTCAGTTTATTCTTTATTGTTTTGTTGTTGTCGTGATGTGTTGTTGTTGCTGTGATGTGTTGTGATGTGTTGTTGTTGTTGTGATGTTTGCTGTTGCGATGTTTAGTTGTTGTTATTTTATGTCGTGGTAATGTTTAATTGTTGTTATTTTATGTTGTGGTAATATTTAGTTGTTGTTATTTTATGTTGTAGTGATGTTTTGTATTCTTTTTTTTTTTGTTGTTGTTGTTGTTGTGATGTTTTGTTGTTGTTGTGATGTTTTGTTGTTGTGATGTTTTGTTGTTGTGATGTTTTGTTGTCGTGATGTTCTGTGGTTGTGATGTTTGTTTTTTGATGTGATGTCTTGTTGTTGTGATGTGATTTTGTTGTGACGTTATGTTGTGGTGATGTTTCGTTGTCGCTGGGATATTTTGTTGTTGTGATGTTTTTGTTGTTGTGATGTTTTGTTGTTGTGACGTAATGTTTATTTGTTGCGATGTTATGTTTTGTTGCAACCAGTTTAGCTGCCGTGGTTTGAAAAAATCTATCTTAATTTATAAACTTTGGAAAAAATGTTCAAATTTGTTAAATATTATATTGTTAGCATCGTGTTTTCGTCATTATATTCATATTGTATTGGTTGTTGTGCATCTGAAAAAGAGTTATGTTAATGTTTTATTTTTGCTCTTGTTGTGCTATTGTGTTGTTTTTATTAAACAATCTTCATGTTATCGCCTAATACTGTGTTGTTGTTGAAATGTCCTATTGTTTTTATTGCTTGGTTACGCTGTTATTGTTTTATAAGCTGAACGAGCGCGTGCCTTTGAATGCGTGATCATGTGACCATGTGATCATATGATCATGATATGACAATATGATAATGTAATCATGTAACCATGTGATTATGCAGACATGTGACAATATTATCAAATGATTATGTAATATATGATCACGTGAGTATGTGATCAGATCATGTGACTACATGACTACGGAAGCACGTGATCAGCACAGCAGGTTTGTAATTTCTGCCACGTTATTACGTGCGACTACATGTTTTGATGGCTCCCGCAAACAATACTTTAGCAAATTTTTCGAAAGTTTTTTCAAATGTTTACATTTATTTTTGAAATGTTTGGTCATTAAAATGCTTATGAGGTAAATAAATTGTCTGCTCTCACGTAATTCAGATGTTGTGTTGAGGTAATTTTTTTGAACTGGTCAACAAAGTGTGATCGTAATGAAACTTTGATGCATGGCGATGTACTTTGTTGAAGTTGAATAAAATTGTAAAGCACATTCATTTGAGTGCAATTATTTTGTGCTTGAAAAACTTCGAGAGCATGGTTCTCATGATTTTTTATTTTACTTCATTTTATAAATTTTGAAAAATTATAAATAATATAAAAAAAAAACAAAAACAAAACAACAATATTTAGAATGAAATCGAACACTGGATGATTGATAATTAAAAATTGAAATTAAAAAAAAATTTTGGGGTAATTAATTGTAATTAAAAGTTTATTAGTTTATTAATTTTAAAACTATTAAATACGAAATTGATTGTATGAAAATAAAATAAAAGAAAGCATGTGAGTTGTACCAAGCAAGCGTGCAGATGTGGACGTAAAAAGTTTTTAATTATAGGAGTAGTGTCCAGCAGCAGTGCGAGCATCGGATCTATATTAATCTATGCGAAAATAATGGAACAATGGAAATAATGTTCAAAGCATTTCTGATTGATCGAGCGATTACAACTCTTCTATTGCACCATCAATTATCTACCAACATCAAATCTGCCAAGACGATTTTATCTTAAACTCCAATATCCATATGGAGCCAACGATAAATTATTAATCGTTCGTTTGTTATTTTTGTGTACCATATTTTTAGTATATATCTTGAATGAAATAACGAAATGGACGAGAACCACGCAAGTTTCCTGCCTGCAAGTTTGTGCCTTCGTGTGCACTATACTCCATGCCAAGATAGTGAACCAATCTTATTTTCATTAGTAATATTGTCGTCTTGACAGCATGCTCAGAAAGATTTAAAAAAAAAACTCTTGCTTAACGTAAATGGTTTTTTAAAATTACTTGGTCTAAAGCCTAATCTAAAGCCAAATCTTGAAAAAACTTGACCTTTTAAAAGTTATTTCAAATACTTTTCAATAAACATTCTGTTGCACTTTTTAATGCATTAACAGTATTGTTTAAATAAAACAAAGTAAATTTTAATTAGTTATTGTTGGGTTCCTTATGCAGTGGCATTTTTAATGTTAGCAAGGATAGACTAGGTTTCAAATGATACGATGGTAAAGATTAAAAAAACATAAACAATAGAAACAAAAATAACCACAAAAACTTATTTAAAACCAAACTAAATATAATAAAAGTAATCAAATTAACAGCATCAAAAGTGACAAAACATCTGGAATGCAATGCATGGAAAGTGGAAAGTGTGGAGTGATCATCACATCGTTATCATTATTAGTAGGTGACGATGTATTTTCTCTGTCTGCATTACACAGAAATGTTAACAAAACATTACACGGCTTATGTCGATACGAGTAAATCAAAGGCATCATCACAAGCATTGCCAATGATAAGCGGAAATCTTTTTGCGTCCCATCCAAATCACTACAACGCAGTATCAACTGCACGTATCCATTATCCCATCTCATGTGATCATGTGACCATGTGGTCATGTGACCAATGTGATCATGTGGCCATGTGATCATAAGATCTTGATATGATCATGTGATCACTGCGTGACTCGTATGATGTAGAGCGTGAAGTGAAACGTCGTGCCAGCGAAGAGATGATGTTGTTGTTGTGGAAGTCGTTGACGTTCTGATTGTTGTGGTTGTGTTGGTGTGGTTCTGTTGTTGTTTTTGGTTGAGTTGTTCGTGTTGTTGTTCGTTGTGGTTTGTCGTTTGAGATCATCAATTGTTGTTGATGTTGTCGTCATTACTGTCATTAATATATACACGAAATAAATCAATAAAAAAATGAACATTCAAAGTGTCTTACATATTGTGGAAATGTTAATGTCTTCACAATTTTGTATTTAACGAAAAATGCTCATTTTGCAGATAATTTTGATAAATTTGCATATTGAAACAAGTTTAATATGCATCGTAAAATTAATTTATATTCTATGTTACGCTTTTATTAATATTTTAATGAAATCATTTTTAAAGGAATCTATTCGCTTGGCGGTTTATTTGGTTAATGTGATTGCCTGTAAGAACATGGAGATCACATTCATAAAGTGTTTCTATTAAGCTAGAATCATCTTTCAATGAAAATGTCACCTAAGTTTGTTATGTGAAGTCATAAAACGCAATCAACGTTTTTAGAGTAAATTAAAAGTTAGAGGAAGCATTACAACACAGTGACAAACTTTTTTACCTCAAAATAAATAATGTGGTTAGAGCAAATGATGGATTGAGTTCATGATTCAGTGGCCTTACAAGTTAGCAACAACTTCTGGCTTCCTAGTCAAATAAAATATTGAAATTGTTGAAATAATAAAAACATTGTTTATCGATTTAACAATATAAACCATCTACTGCTAAATACATTTATTGGGACATAGTGAAAGAATTGCCATAAAATTATTTTAAAAATTTCATCGTCAATGCAATATAATATAATGGGAAGAGTCGCCAGATAAATTTTTAAATTGAACAACTTCAAGATGCCAAGCCTCAACTCTGAACACCTCGCTTGGTCGGTCGAGCGTTAAATTGGGTCGTTGTCATAGCGACAACTAAATAGGTTTTGTGTCCTGAAGCGTTTTTGTGCTGCTCAGTGCGATAATTGTTAAAATTATATTACGAAAAAATGTGTTGCTATGAAAAAAATGACTTCCTCACAAGCTCCACTCATTTTCTTACAATATGCGTTGAAAAAATTAAAAAAAACTTTAATTTTGAAACGACAAAAATTGTTAAAAACCTTTTTTTTACAAAAATATTTTTGATTTGTTTTTTTATACAATTGTATAATTGTCTACAACTTATTTTTTTAAAATGAGTTTTTTGCTTTTTTTCATCAAAAAATAAGTAAATTGAATAGATTTAAGCACACTAGCTACACCTAAAAATAATGAAATAACCATATTGAAATGAAATGCACGTCACAACAAAAGAGCAATGCAAACAGTTGTAGGGTGTCCGGAGATCCAGACCCCCCCGAACATGTGGCTGGAGTGGGAGCAAGGAAAGGTGGCTGCCAAGTGCAACAGCACGTCGGAGACCTGGTACATGACTTGTGTCGATGGCAGGTGGTTTGGATACGTGGGTAACTGTACAGCTGGTGAGTTTTGGGTGAGTGAATGAGTGAGTGAGTGATGAGTGAGTGAGATAATGAATAAGTAACGATAAAATGAACCAATGAATAACAATTTCATATTTTTGATTTGAATGCTGCAAACTAAATTAATATTTTACTCTGACTTATAATGATTGTTGTTTTTTGTTGTTGTTGTACTGACATTGATTTTAAAATAACGCAATAGCACCGGTCGTACTGAAAGAAGAATTGAGCAAAGAGGAGCCCTATTCAACGCAAGGTTAGTTAGTTACGTAGTTTCAATCAACGTTCTTTTCTTTTCGGTGCATTACAGTTTCTTCAGATGCGCTCTACTCTTTGATGTTTGTCGTGATTTAGTAAAATTATCACCAGTCGCACATTTCTGTCATAATAAAATTTTTTGGAGAAATGAGCTCAACAAAGTTTGATTTATAATACTTTTTGATAAATTAAATAAAAATGTTAAAGTATTGAAGAACTAATAAAAATTACTGCATATTGTACGTAGGAATCGTGCTGGCGATCGTCATAGGCATCATACTCGGCATAGTCACAGGCATGATGCTCTTGTTCGCCGTCCTCTGCTCCAGACAAAGGTTACATCCCCAACAACTGAGTCCATGTTTTGTGTTTTCATGCAGCTGTAACTACGTCGCATCACCCGTGTAGTTGTTTTTACGATGGGTTGATTATTATAGTTTATTAATTCGGCAGATCACGAGGGATCTTTATTTGCTCAGAATCATGTTATTTTCATTACCACAAATACGACAAATAGATCTAATGTTTTAATTCCAAGAATTTCAACATCATTTGTTAATCAACTCGAACTACTTCATTCAACTGAAAATGCATTTTATTTCAGACAACTTTGGTAAAAAATTTAAATATAATTGATAAGAAATGTATTTTGTTTGCATACGATATCAACTTTAGAATGGTGTGTTATAATTCTTTCTTGGTGTGAGAATTGTATAAAATGTTTTCGCAAATTATTAGGATTATGATTATATACCATATTAAATTTCCAAAATGCAACAGCAATTAAATATTATTATCAGTAATGATCATAATGATCGACACAAATTGCAGCTTATTGAAATTAGCACAATCATTATTCGTCTTATCAACGTAAACTCTTCTAACATCACCAAACACAACCCACAAGAAGGAAACCGATGAGGAAGAAGAGATCGAACGATAGCAACAAGACAACATTCCTGCTGAAAGAACAGCACAGCAGAGGCAGCAACAACACGCCGATCAACAGGTACTCCATCTGCAATCACATCATCCCCTGTCGTAGCAGCTCAAACGTTGATAGCAAGAATAGCACACCGGGTAACAACAACTGCACGGCCGACGGATACAAAAAAGACTTAAAGAAGAAAAAGACCCTGAAAACAATATTATTGAGAAGTTCAAGTTTCAAGAGGGTTTCCAGTCTGTTCCTGCAGGATGTGACGTCACAAGAAGGTCTGCCGGTCCTCTACCAGGATGATGGCTCGTGTAGTAACGTCAGTTTTCTCAGTTTCTTCTTACTGCTGTTGTTGTCATCGTTGTTGTTAATATTAGTTTCATTATGTCGGGTTATCATTACTGCTGTTGTTCTTGTTTTTTAATGTTTTGATGTTGTCTTTTTTATCTTTTTTCTTTATTTCTAAAAATTTTTTTTATTTACTGTTTTTACAATCAATACTATTGAAGGTTAGGTACATATAATAGTCTTTTAAGTAAATATTTACTCATATTTATGCTATAATGCAACTTCAACAAAATATGCAGCTATGTGTGTTAAGTTATTTTAATTAGTTTAATTTATTTTCAGTTGGTAGTGTTGATGATTATTTTAAGGTATTAATTGCATCACTCTAATCTTTTGTGATTAGATGTATGAGATGCAGCCAATGAAAGCACTTTCAGCCTCACAAACCTCCACGCCGAAGATGGCGGTGAACCTCGCGTCGAACACGACAGTCTGCAACGTTCAAGAAGCTGATCTGATATGCAAGCACCTCAACTATGCACAGTGTCAGTTTTGCTCGGAGTTCTGCTGCAGCATCCTCGCTGATGATAACGAATGTTGCGAACTTGAGCTGCTGTTAAATGAGCAACAATACCAGCAACAACTACCACATTGCAATCAACATCAACAACATTTGAATCGCACCAGACCACATAAGGCTAAAGAAAATGAGTCAGATATGAAACAAAGCAATGCATCACAAGACGTCAACACTTTTTTAGTAATAACAAATTCTGATGCGTCCCATGGATCAGCCGAATGTCACAACAAATCATTCCGGCAGCATCATCAACAGCAACAACAACAACAACCACAACAACCACAGCAACTCATTCACTTGCAGAACTTCTCGTCGTTGCACGCGTGTACCGACCTCGACATGCAACAGCTTCACAGTGAACAGCATGGTAAAGTGAAATTGACTGGTTCCTTATCAAAGAAGATGTCTACAATCATCGCAAACACGAATTGTCCTTTTCAATGTCACCTCGAACCAGCAGAAGCGTGCCAGTGCAAAAATGACTGTGCAGACAACTGTTTGTTATGTCATGATGTGAATAATAGGAAAATTATCGATAGCTGAGCATAGTTCAAAATTTTGTTCATTAGTAAATTTCTAAAATCACAACTACGTTTCATTTTGTTTGCGTATAAAGAGCATCGTTTTATTGTCGTCATTAAAAAGGAAGGTCTGATTTAATTTAAGAACGACAACAAGATGAATGTCTATTAATTTAAAAAAAAGGAACATATGTTTTTTACTTAATGGATAACACATTCTCGCTATAAAACTTTTTATTCGTCTATTATTCTTGCCAATAATGATGTTAAATATTTACTTTTACCACTATATTTTTTAAATATTCAATGCCAAGCTCTTAAAAATCATTTTTTGTAATCGATCAGTTGTAGAGCCATTAAAATATTAAGACAAAAAACTGTCTGCTCTCATGTTGCTGCCAGAGTGTCGGGTTCGGATAAAAAATATCCGACTCTCGACTCCAGGTTCCGACTACAATAAAAAATTTTTTAACATTTTGTATCATAATTTTACCTTATTATCACAAGTAGTAAATAGATAATATTTTGAAAATAGGTCAATGTAATTGTTTTTCTAAATAAAATTACTGTACTTTTATGTTTTAAAACATTCTGAAAAAAAAATTTCACTTCTTGGATCATATTTTCGCCATTTTATTTTTACTGAAAAGAATTTACTTTAAAAAACATTATAAATCGGCCAATGTGATTGTTTTTCTTAGTAAAATTATTATATTTTTATGTTTTAAAACAACCGAAAAAACTTATATAATTTTATTGACATTATTTAGCATATATTTTTCTGTATTAAAAATAATTATCTATTGCTACACACATTTAGGTTCCAAAAAACACCATTTTTAAAAAATTTCAGAATAAAAATAATTTTCTAAAAAATTAAAAATCCGACCTCGACTCCGGGCTCTCAAATAATTCCGACTCCAACCAAAATCTCTGACTCCGACACTCTGGTTGCTACTGCTCTCCTTAATTAAATAAAACCTGCAGAAATATTTTTTTGATAATCCGAAATGTTCAAGAAAAAAAAGATTTTCAAAAGCTATCTATTTCCACAAATATTCATCTCCAATAAAGATTGATAGCTTCTTTATAATTAATTAGTTAAATAATTAATTAATTGCACTAAAAGTAAAAATTAATTAAATAGAAATGGGTCACTAAATTTCATTAAAATGTATTTAAACTTAAACGTTTATTAGAGAAGAGTTAAAACTTTTATTTCGTATATATATTTTAAAATGAGTTTGACATTAATAAATTTTGTGGCATCATAAAAATATTATACAACAATGAAGCCATAAGTTATTCTTTATTTTGCATACACGTTTGTGACGTTTTTTGTTTTCAAACTATGAAAAAAAAATTCCATGTCCAAAGAAACCAGAATAATGGCCGGGTGTCAATTTATATTAACACGAATTTCTATGCAATGTGAGCTTTTTTAAAAATTTTTGTTTAAAAATTTTAAATGTTTTTTTTATTTTGTTTAGTTTTTTATTAATATTTATTAATATCGTAATAAATTAAAAATGAAAGCAAATTATTTGTCTATGGAAAAATCAATCAATCAATTAGTTTGTAAAGCGCTATTTCCGCAATGTTCAACAGCGCTCCTCAATGAATTTTGCAAACAGATGGGTCTTGAGATCCGCTCTGGACTTCGCAAGTGGTGGAGAAGTAGTTAAAGAAGGAGGTAGAGAGTTGTAAAGAAAAGAGCCAGAAAAAGCGTATGCTGATTCGGCAAATTAATGTTTAACACGAGTTAAGAGGAAGTATAGTATTTATTATGCCACGTTTGTAGCCCGACAAGCGTCAAACAGGCGGTTAGGATGTTAAATTAAAAAACAGAAAATTTGTAGAAAAGAATAAAAACTAACCGTTTAAAAACATCTCATCCCAAATTCCTCCAAGCAAAGAAGACTGCAGGAAGATATCGATTAGAACAAAGAGTATTTCATTGTTCTTAAAACATTTTCTGGGAAATAATAAACAGCCGACTTGAGCATTTTAAAATCAACGACGTACCTACGTGCAGTAAGATAAAAGAGAAACTCAGGTATCCTTTACACAAAAATTATTTTAAGTTTTACTAGTTTTAAAAAAGCTTTCAAAATAATTTAACACAGCTTTCAGAGCAAACGAACTATTAGTTTTTAAATAGAATTCTACATTTTAAATAGAATTCTTGATATTTCGCTAATACGATTTTCTACATATTCTAAGCAGGGTTGAATATTTGAATGAACTGCCATGCAATAATCCTAAATTTACATATTTTTACACAATGATTAACATAAATTTTATACACCACTGTAATTATATCTAGCCAATTTAATAAATTCAATATAAAGTGTTTTTTTAAACATTCACTATTTACTAAGGGTGATTGCTCGGGTCTCTAAATTTGACAACATTTCTGATAAGATGAAAAATAAACTTCATTGGCTGTCGGTCGAGGACAGAATACGATTTAAAATAGCTCTTATGATAAGAAACTGTCTGGATGGAAGAGCACCGGCTTATTTAAAAGAAATGTTAAATTTGGTATCGGACGTTCCTGATCGGAATCGACTGAGATCTGCAAAACACGGAGATATTATTTGTCCTCCGTTCAAAGCATCTCATTTTGGCGCAAGAAAGTTTTCAGTTGCAACATACAGGACCTCGAACTCATTACCGATTGATTTAAAAGTCAATTCTAACATCAATCGTGACGCCTTTAGAAGCGGCTTGAAACATCATTTTTTCAACAAAACGAAGCACAAGTAGCGCCTCTGAAGATAGCTCAATAGAGGCGCTCTACAAATCTACAATACAGTACAATACTAACCAATAAAGAAAAAATTATCAAGCACGATAATGTTTAACTAAATTTAAATTTAATTTTAATGAAACAATAAAATATGAAGTTCTCGAGCAGCTCCATGACTTCGAAGAATGTCATGAAGGCGAATCCGAACCAGAGTCCCAGAATGCCGCAGATATCGGTCAGCAGGTTGCTTACCTGTCACATTACGATCACTTGACGAAATTAATTTACGTAAACGTACATTTTTGCAGGGCTTTGGAGCAAGCACTTTTTTGAGTTGCTCCGCTCCAGCATAACAAATTTTGCTCCGCTCCGTGCTTCGAGGCGGGAGTGTGCTTTGGAGCCATTTAATAAAAAATAAGTTTTTTATTGTTTCATTGGTACAGTTAAATTGATGAAAGGAGCCGTTGTCATGAAAGACTCTAGATATCATAACAATCTTTTACAAGATGAATTTTTTAAATTAAGTTATAAAATATTAAATTTCATAAATTAATATTTTTGTATTTTTCAATCTAATACTTTATGTTATTGGAGCATGGAGCATTCAAAATGTTTCTGCTCCGGCTCCGCTCACGCTCCGACTAAAATATCGTTGCTCCGCGCTCCACCTCCAAAGCCCTGCATTTTTGTACACATATAACACTTACGAATAAACCATACACATAAGCATGCACGCGTCTAGATATAATTAAATCATTGATTTCATATATTTGAAAAGACGTTTGCAAATAATAATTTAAAAAAGAATTAACTCTTAAACAAATTTAATGAATATTAATGAACAAATAACATAAATTATATTTCTAGAGAAGTGTCTCATTGAAATGAAAAAATAAAACAACGTAAACTAGTGAGACAGATTATTAACAAACGATAATGAAAGCTACTCGATTGATCTCTCACTTTGTACTCGCGATACTCGCTCATTACTTGGACTCTGAGATCCGAATAGTACACATTCAACTGCAAGAGTTGGTGCCGAAGAAGGAACTCCGGGTCGCCGCCAAGTTGACCGAGTTTTGAAATCAGGCGATCCTGTTGTTTGAGATGGTACAAAAATTTGCATTGTAATTTTTTACAACCAACATCCACAGATTTTCGAAATCCAGAATAAATTCTTTGGTAAAAAAGTTAAACGCGCGGCTTCTAAAGAAAATTAAAATTAAAATAAACATTACTTTTGAGTGGACAGATGGCCAAAACCCGTACGATAGCATTGATTCGTATTTGGAATATCTGACAAATAAATTTTACTGAATGCTGAAAATAAATTAAACTATAAAATTGACTGATCCGACCTGCATCTTTCGGGACAGTCACAAGAGAGCAGGTTCAAGTTGAACTGCATGGTTACATTGTACATGCAGTCATCTGCTTTCAAGTAAGAACTTTATCATTGTTAAGCTCATTTACCAAGATAAAATTGTATTACCAATATAATTTATTAGTAGTAGATAAACAAAAAAAACATTTTATTTATATCTTTATTTGATTAAACGGTGAATCTATGTAAATGGTATGTATGTACATGGTGAATGTATGTAATGTATGTACATTGTCACACAGAATCAAATACACACACACACACACACACTTATAAATAGAAAGCAGATAATAACAGAAAAGATTGTTGGAATTATATTGTAACGCAAACGAACCCTGCCTTATACTTGATCTAGAGCAGACATCAAGAGAAGGATGGCTTTCATATGGGCGAGGTAGCCAAGGAAAGCGCGCGTCGAAACATCCACATTGTTTTACAACATTTTTCTGATAGCATGTTTTTTTACATGCCTGAAAACAATGAATACTTAGAATTATAATAATGTTTTTTATAAACCCAAACGCTCTTATTATAACAAACAACTGTTTCTAATTTAAAATACAATAAATAGTACTATAAGCAATTGAAGAATCTAACGCTTGGTCTATATTCTACTCCATACAATTCAGAATAGAAGCTACTTTCCAGCACCAAGTTGATGTCGTCATCTGAAATACATTTCTGGTGTGGACTATCCAGTCTTTCAACTTTTTGCTACGATGTGCATTAAATAAAAATGTTAAAGCGTAATACACAACGTACAACGTTGAAAACTTCTCACAAGTGGTTAAAAATAATGATATGACAGAAATATTATTTGGTTAACTTCTTTCAAAGAGAGGAACGTGCTACTCCCAGGCCGAACAATTAATCCCTCATCTTCCGGGAATGACAGCTGCTTGCCAGGCAGCACCACCACCTTCATTCCCAACACACTTTCGACTGCCCAAGTTTTCTCTCCAATCGTCGCTTTCAACAGCATTTGTAATCCTTTTTCAATCACGTGTTAATTGCGCTTTATTCCAATGTGGCAACAAAATTTGTTTAAAAAGATTTCATGATGAATTGCAAAAATTAGTCGTTTAGAATTAGGACTATTTAGTTTGCCGAAGTAAGTTTTGACTGGTTATAATTAACTTTGACTCGATTCTTATCAGTGTTACTATTTTTAAATGTTATTTTATCTAATGAAAAATGATTGCCATCATCAAATGTTTGTCAGTTTACAATTTACAATTTGATTGCCTTACAAATTTTTAATGCAACAGCGCATTGTCTTTTTGTTGCATAACATATTTCACATCAAAAACTTTGTGTTAGATGTTTTTATGAAATAAATACACTCGTTCATGCAATAAGACTGCTTCTTTTATAATACTTTTCGTAAGCAGATTGATTAGCTTAAAACATCTGAAATGCATGCACCTCCAACAACAATGCACGATAATCTTGGTCCTTATTTGAAAAGTGCAATAGTTAAACGCTCGCACACTTAATAGTTAGATTCGAGCAAAAAATATTACTGCAATCAACATATAAAGAACGTTATTGAAGCAAATTATTTTTAATAATTCCTGCTTTTCCACAGTCGCTCTTCTTTGCACTTGTAATTTTCAAATAGGCAACCATGAAAAAAAAAACTAAGCAACCAAACAAGATCTGTTTGGTGTTTTTTAAAATGTCTGCGTGATAATGTATGGCAACAAAATTATTTGTTTCATGTCCATTAATATGGATATTTATTTACTCAAATAAATTTTTTATTTTATTTTTCGATGGTCAGACTCTTTAAAATTATTTCATTTGACAAATGTTATCGTTGTCGTTAAACAGAAATCTTTTTACGCACTATTATAAACAACTAATAATTAATTGAGTAAAACTAAAATTCCATGCACAAACTTAAATCAATCAGAACAGGATAAAATATTTCTCAACAATATAGAATAAAATAACAAAATTCAGCGCCATCCAACCATTTTTCGGTCCGATATTTCGACTATTTTTCTGCTCAATGGAAGCGTTCCACATGGAATTGTAGACGTAGCAGTTGCCGTAATAAGGGTTGTAAAATTGTTGGAAATCTCTAAAAAATTAATTTATTTATCATATTGCAACACAAACTAATCAGCAAATGTTAATCGGGTAATAATAATGTCAAGGTTACCTATCATAATCGCATGGTTCGCCATCGAACAGACAGCTGATCAGAAGGTCAGACAATTTGAAGCCTCTTTCTTCTTTTTCTTTCAGATTGCGCTTTGCTGCACGTTCCACATCGTCTTCCATTTGTTTGAAGGTATCTGTCGCATCCAATCTATCTTTGAAGCAGCTTCCATTCATCAGAGCCGGAGGTAGTAGAACATTTTTATTTGGATTAAAAACTTTTAAAGTCAGGGCGCAGGATTTGGCTTTCGATAATTTTGGCGCGGAACACGTGCTGCAAGTATAAATGTTTGAAAGTGAGCAACAAGTGCAGCAGCATTCTATTTCAAGTGGTTCTACTATCGTTGGGGCTGGTGATTGGAATGTGTTCGGAGAGGTTGGGTCTGTGGATGTTTGCATTAAAAGGGTCGTAATTGTCGTTATTGAAATGGTCAACGAATTAGTTGTGGTTGTTGAGAGGTGTAGTTGAGACGTCGTCGAAGTTGTTGACGTTAATGTTGTTGTGCTCTCCAAGTGATAAGTTGTTGTCGTGGTAGTTGTGGTTGATGGGTTAGTTCTTGAGGTAGTTGTTGTAGTAAATGGGTTTGTTGTTGCTGTTGCGTTGGTGCTAGCCGTGGTTGGTGGGTTTGTTGTTGTCGTCATAGTTGAAGTAAAGAGATTGGTTGTTGTCATGGTGGTTGTAGTTGATGGGTTTGTTGTTATGGTGGTAGTCGCAGTTGACCGTTTTGTTGTTTTTATGGTAGTTGTGGCTAGAATATTCATTGTTGTTGTTGTTGTCGCTGTTGTCATTGTTGTTGCTGCTGTTGTTGTCATTGTTGTAGTTGTTGATGTCGTCGTTGTTGTCATTGTTGTAGTTGTTGGTGTCGTTGTTGTCGACGTACATTCTTTTGAATCATCTATAATATTAAAGTCATTTTATATACTGCCGTAAAATCTGTCAAAAAAACTAACCACTGAGGTAAATTTCTATTTCACACAGCGTTAAATACCCGCGACCGTTGTTGTCCTGTTGTATTATAACGTATCGACCGGATGGCGGACTGCAGTTGATGTGGATTGTTGTGTAGTTGCTGGAAGTGACGCTGCCCCAGTAGTTGTACATCGATTCCAGGATGGGACGCGAGAATTTCAGTTCATCGTACAAATTGACAGTCGAGTTGAATGTTGAGTTTAGAGTTTCGTCACTGTACGATGATGAAGTTGCATTAAAAATATTGGATCCCTTCATCACGCCAATTGTACAGTTCATCAGGGTGTCTCGAACTTTTTATTTCAAATTTAACTTGTTGAATACGTTGAAGTAGATTATTCTTGTAGGTTACATTAAAAAAATTAAACTACATTTTCCTGAAAAATGAATTTCCAAAAACTCTGTTGCTATATGCTATACGTTGGTTTAAATGGACTTGTCTAATTATATATATATATATATATGTGTGTGTGTGTGTTTGTGTGTGTTTGTGTGTGGTGTGTAGGGTGTGTGTGTAATTTGTAAAATGAAAAATTAAGATGAAAAATTGAGATGGTTATTTATGTTCAATTTCATCAACATTGCTAGACAAAGAAATCGACTGTCTTTTTCAAATTAACGCAATCAGTTATTTATTCATTTATTATTAATTCTTTAGACAATTAATTAAAGAAGTATCAGGTGCAATTAAAACAAACGTCGTCCTTTACAAACATTCATTTGGGCTTCTATGGTAAAGAATAATTTTCTTGAAGGTGGTATCGTTTTGAAGGTCAATCATGAGCCAACTCCTTTCATTTCTATCCAGGCCGCCATGTGCACATTCGCCTTCGTCCAAGCGAGGAGATGTTTTACCTTCAACGTACATTTATTTCTATTTAACAATTCGTTCGGATCTTCAACACTCTACATTATTCTTTAGACGATAAAAAAAAGTTCTTAATCTTACTTGTGTTGCGAATAAATTCAAAAATAGTCTGAGATCAAACAATTTCAAATCCTTAGTGGTTAATTAAACAAAAACCTCATATCTAAACTTCACTTATAAAATAATGTCATGGAATTTGAATAAATATTATTTCTTACGTATTTTTTATTCAAGCATGAAAACATTGTTAATTATACTGAAATTATAAGTTTCAAAGTTTATAAATCATTTTTTTAAATTAGTGTCAAAATCAAACAATTGTTGTTTTTATAGTTTCAATGTAAAGTGAGTGAACAATACTAATTTTGATATTATATCTCAATTAAATAAACTCCAATAATAAATGAATAAACAAATCAATCAATCACTAATACACTCAAAAGCAGTTGAACAATATTAACAATGCAGCTCATAATGAATAGTTATTAATCAATTGAACTTTGAATATAATTAAATGCGACTAATTGAAAATAAATTTGAGGTAAATGTTCTTTCCTTCCTACCGTCTACGGCTCTGTTGGCATCGTCCATTGGATGGTTCTTGCAAGTACTGCTTTGATAGGCTTTCATGTGCAATGCGATGTTCTCCTTGGAGGTGGCTAATTTTATACCTTTATTGTTAAATCAAATAATTTCTTTAAATTTAACAGCAAACAACTTATCAACCGACTTTGCCTTTTAATTCTTCGCTCGCCAACATGTGCGGCTGGTGAGGTATCGTTTGCATTGGTTTTCAATTGAATGTTCTTGTAGGGATGCAGATTGCAAACAGTCACCGATGGAAATGGGGCTTGTTTTCTCGTTATTATTGCATAATTGATGTCAACTGAGTATGAGGAATATTTTCTGATGAGGAGGATGGTATTTAGGATCAAACCGGTGAACATGCACAGGAATGCTACGGACCAGAACACCTTTTTGAAGAGACCTGACAAATTGGTTTTGTGATCAACTTAGAGAAATATTTTGGAAATATTGTCCATATTTGTTAATAAAATGTATGCGATACTAATCTCAACATTTCATAAATTCCTTTTGCTTCTATATAAAATGCTACCAATAGTTGCAAAAATTTTAATTAAGTCCTCTCGTAATATTCTATCATTTTATACCGTTTTTAAATTGAAATTGTGTGGATTGACGAGAAAATTTTAAAATTGAAATTTTAAATAAGAAATTCAGATAAAAAATGATACTACTCCGTAAACATCGAAAGATTTAAAAGTTCAACGTAAAAACTCGGACATGTGTAAGTATTGTTAATTTGTAATTTTAAAACCTTTGTAAAAGAACTAAATATAAATTTATAAAAATAAAAAAACCTATTTTTCTAATAAGACGAAAAAATAGCAAATGTCAAGGGCATACAGATTGTTACCTCTTGCGTTGACAAGATTAAAAATCCCATGGACAGATACCCGATCAAGTTTTTCTGAAATGTTGTACCATACTTCATTTGTTCCTTCTAAGTTCTTTGTTTCAGAACTGCACGCATTTACAGAACAATATTTAGTTCCTTCATTATAGCAATCAGATGTCTCAGATTGAAAATCTCGCAAGCTGGCCACCGATTGTTGCATATCATCCATTTATAATGCCACAAAAGAGAAGGAATGTTTTGTGATTGTTTTCCAAGTGTTTCAGACCTAATTTTTAATTCAGCTAATGTTTAATTCAGTTAAACATTAATGAAGGAAAACAAGTAAAATTTCTTTACTTAAACATTTCTGCTATACATGTAAATCTATGTTAACGTGCAAGTTAAGTCGCATCATTCTAGCACTGTTATACGTGAATACAAAGCAAAATAAAGCAAAATGTAAGGTTAGTAAGATGTCGCGGAACTGGAAAAGGAATGGATCAATCAAATCGATCACCATCACATCAACTGTTTGCCCTCGCTGTATGTTTAATTGATCATTTATATCATCATTCCAGAAACTTATTGAACTCCTTTCCAAAGCAATTTTTGGCGCAAACTTTTTGCAAAAATGTGATATTTAGTAGGTAGTATGGTGATCAATTAATCCATATTTTCATCTTATTTTTTAATTACACATTTTTTAAATTATTAATTAATTAATAAATAATAATAATGTCATTTATGAGCGCTCTATGCATAGCGTCAGATGCTGCTTCAATCGCTTTTTAAACGTTTAATTAATTATAATTAAATGATAAATACCCTGGTTGTTTTAAATCTGCCATTAAAAGTTTTGAATTTTTTTGAGAAAAAGTGATTGACAAATTTTACATAAACAAATGCTGTGATTATAACTTATTCTAGTCGGGGGCGGCGTTCGTTCAAGCCATATACATATTAATTATTATATTAATATTAATAATTATTATATTATTATAATTAATATATATGAGTCTAACTTATTCACCATCATCCATCAATTGTTTCATTTTGCCAATTTTTAAAAATGTATCCAAAAGATATCTGAACAAATGTCTATTGCCTAAATTTTGTATTAGTTTAAACATCTAGCTGTTATTAATGACGGTAAAAACGGTAATTAATGAATATTCATTCAAAGCGTCAACATAGCAGGTAGTGATTATTTTATTTTTTCTGTTCTTCGCTTATATAAGAAACAATTAACAAACTACATTCATACGAACAACTTCTAAAAAGATTTTTCATAAATCAGTCTCTTTCATTTTCAAACGTGTCCTATTGTCACGTCCATGAAAAACTCATCTGCGCGTGTCCGTGAGAACATGCTAAATGCTGATAAAGAAGTTTGTAGTATGCCAAGTAGGAAAGTAAATGAATTTTTGAATGAATGTCTTTCTTTCACAATTTTATTCAAAATGATTTATTGTTAGTTTTTCCAAACATTAATACAAACCAAATAGAATTGAATAATATTCTTGATGAAAATTTCTAGTTTTAAAACGAAATGAAAAACCAAAATTTTATTTCAACTCTGAACATTAATTAACATTAACTGAAAAAAAATGAAACTATAAACGAATTGAAATATGATTTTAATAATTAAATGATTAATACAAAGTTGTCATTTGTAAAAAAAAATTATTTTAACGATTGCTGCAAATTATCTTTCATCAGATGTTAAAACATCTTCAATTTAGATCGTTATTGTAATAATTAACTATTATCTCTACTAAGTTCTAAACTAGACCAATAAAATACAACCTAAAATTTATTAAAATACAATCGAGTAAGCTGTTAACACCATTGTTCTGATCGATACAAGTGGCTTACACATTAACCACACGATCATTGCTAGCTTATTGCTGAAGATTTTCAGCTATTTAATTTTTTCTAAGCAAACAAAGATGCAGTCAGAAAATAAAACGCAATATTATCGTGAACAATTTTTATGCTTGTACTATGTGTTTATACGTACGCAAATGTATCCGTATGAACGCGCGTTCATAGTGACATATAAACTAGGAAAATTAGTATAAATGTTTTAGCGTGGCTTTTTTCTGCAAACTGTAGAGCATTTTTTGATAGCTAAAATGATAGATCTTGAAAAGACGTAGTCGTGTACAAGTCAAGAAAATTTATGCCGTACAAATCATAAAATGTTCGATAAACTGATACGAGCCGCTTAGGTTTATTTAACTACATGTTATTTATAGTTTTTTAATATTTAATTTATACTTTCACACATAATAACCTATATTTAAATAATGAAACTTTTAAAAGGACACATTTCAACAAAAAACATGTAAAGAGAGGAAATAATATAATTTGAAAAACATATTTCATCAATTATAAGCTTAAAAAACCCTGACACAACATGAAGTATAGAAACTCTGAGAAGTGACTTTTTGAGTACTATCAACTTTTGGACCGGCTTTCCTTGGAGACTTGGGTTGGGCACCAAGTGGGTATAGAGTGAGGGAGATCATAGGTGCGTTCTACGAGTGCAAACGTTGGCATCGTCGGTCAGGGTTATACTGGGTGCGTGAGTGGAATACAAAAAAGATTGACACGTATGTGAATGTTATTTATTTCGTAATTTGATAATTTTTAACAGTTTTAATCTCGGTATAAATGTTATTTTATTGTATTAGGCAAAAAACTCATAGCTTGTGATTATTGACAACTCTGTTATAATAATATTATAATTATACAATGAATGTCGTGTGTAGCATAGAGTGTTTCAGGAGCTGTAAAAAAATTTAAACAAAAAATGCACTAGCGATGCCAAAAGAAAATGAAACGATATTGAAAAACTATATAAGCAAATAAACTGGAACTCAGATAAATATTAGCCAGCAGGAAAGTTGAACTTTTTTTATTCCTTAAAATTAAATACCAAAAAGTTTAGTCTTCATAAACTACTCTAAACCTATGTGAATTTCTGAACAAGTGCAAAAATTATTTAAAAATAACGCAATTTCTGTAAAATCTTAACTGAATTTGTGAAAAAGTAAAGAATTAAAAACATTTTGTAACAATTATTATTGAATGAACACCAATGTAAAACGAATTCCATGCTGACTTAGGGAAATCGCTGCAGTCCTCTATATTAAATATATTTTATAGTAGTTAAAGAATATTATATTTGACATGCTTTAAAGTTTAAATATTATGCAACAAGTTAATTTACAAGACATGCACATAACGTCAAAGTCTAAACGACCACGTGCATATATATATATACATATAAATATATATATTGTATATATATATATATAATTGTTAAAAAATATCCATGTATTTTTAGCTTTGATCAGTTTCAGGTTCAATTTTTCAATATTTCATATCGCATTTTTATCATCGTTTTATAACTTAACTATATAGAAAACAATGTTTTTAACTACTTTTATATTCATTTTTATCATACATAGAAAGAGCTTTTTTCGGCAATCCTTTACTTTTAAGATTGTTTTTAAAATAAAATTCATAAGAATAATGACAAAATGAATAAAAATGTAGTTTGTTTGTTTTTGTTTTGTTTTCTATATAAATAAGTTATAGAACGATGTTAAAAATACCATACGAAATACTAAAAAATTGAACCAGAAACGAGTCAAAGCTGAAAATGCAGTGATGTTTCTTAACAATTGTATCTACAAGCCTTAACACAGATCGGTGTGTTTGCTGTATGTGCCCAAGTAAATCATCCAGAGACGCCTACTTTAAAAAATTATTTAGAAAAGGGGGTAAAGATGAAATATTTCTCTCGTTAGGTAAACATTTTCAAAACTCGAATAAGAGTATTGGATTCAGCAATGGTTTTTAGCGTTTTCTGTCAAAATTATTGAAATGAACGAGAAGTGCACAGTCGGCGTACGGTTTATACATTATTAAAGGTATAAAATCGACCAAAAGAAATAGGAAAACTGCGCGTCATGAGTGTAGAAAAAAAATATAATAATATCTAATTTAGAGATCTACGTAACATTATTAAACTCGTTTATTCGTCATGAAAAAATCATGTTTTAAAAATTAACATTGTTATTACTAAACATATGAAAAAATGTTTAAAAGTCAAGGATTGGCAGTTCAAATATTAAAACATTAAAGATAACAAAACTTCAAACGCCATTACCTCTACTTTTACCATAAAATAAACTTTAAAGAACGAAGAGGAATGCTACAGGTCATTATACATTGAAGAAAATCCATGTCAGTATTACGTTTCATCGTATATGAGCGTTACAAACTTTTATTGCACATAAAACAAATCTATAATAATTAATGCAAGACGTCTAACTTCTAAGACGTCTAAGCATGCGTCGAAGTTAGACAGTAGGATAACGCATGCTAGGAAAAAACTTATTAAAACTACTCAGTGTGAGACGCACAGCTCATGTTATTCAGTGATTTTACATGCAAACCCACTTTGCTATTCAAAGATTTTACATATAAGTTATCGAAAATGAACAATTCTATATGCGAATAGATTAGAAACTTAAAATTGAGAGCATATTTAAATTTAGCAGGTAAAACGGTCTCTAAAATATCGAAAAATGATATGAACTTGTAACGCACATTAATGCGAAATTTCTATTTGAAAAAAATATCAGCTTAACTCTTAATTTTAGTATTGATTTAACTACCAAATATTAATGTAGCGTTATAGTTAGTTCACTGATAAAATAGTTAAATTGAAAATTAAGTCCATAACGAATTTATTTGTTAAAAAAGAAAACGTACAATATAAAATAGGAAAAACCCATTTTATAATAAAACATTGTAAACAAAGACTATAAACAAAAAATTTTGGAATGACTATGTTTTTATTTACCTGTTGTCGTGGCTAAAATTACAAAAAAAAAAAACAACAAAACAAACGTCCAACACATTATATTATAACAATCTTCTAGCTTACAATTTTGTATACACATTAAAAAAACAATCATTGGCTCCATCAAAAATTAATAATAAATTGACAACCACTAAAATACATATTTTCCACATATGATGCCAATAACTATTGAGAGGCATACAATGACGAGAGCATACATGTAACTTCCTTGACCTTGCCTGGCATTGAAGAACTGAGCGAAAACATTGCCCTTGTTTTGGCGCCCATCCTAATTTAAATTAAATACCTTCAATATCTTTAAAATTTTAAAATAGATTGCATAGAAATAAATTAGAAAAATTACTGACTCTGGTTATCGTAAAAAAATATTAAAATTAAGATGTGGTAGTAAACAATAACAGGTATTTAAATAACGTAGGAATATTTGGAGAAAGACAAACCTTCCTGTCCGCAAACATGGTTGCACTGCCTGTCCCTCTTTCCTTCAATTGCAAAAAAATTTTGATACAAATGTTTTTTGTATCACAATAATTCAAATAACTTGAACTCATAGTTTATGCAGACAATCAAAATTTAAAATTGTTCAGAGACAGTCAACAAGTCAAAAAATGTCAACAAACTTCATCAAATTTCAATAAACATTCTTGAATATATATCACTGACGACGAACAATGATAACAAATATTTTCATTTTTTCATGAGGTTAGTTTATGACAGAAATAATAAAAAAATTTATTTATTAGCCTAACATAAAAAAATGAAACTTTTATAACAAAAAATTACAAATAGGCGAATAAACAATTTTTTATCTCAAACCAAAGGATAAAACCATCTAACACAGTGTGAGGAGTTAATGAAAAAGTGACAACATTTCGACTAATTTAAAACAAACAAATATATATTAAACAAGTCAAGTAACATGCTAAAATACATAATTGCAACAACTAACCTCAAAAACGCATTTCAATTTATGCTCAATAATGTCTTCTTGTTTAACTTCTTTCCACTGAAAACAAATAATTGAGTAAAAATACAACTAGAATTTAAAATAAAAGAAAGAAAAAAATATATGGATATTTATGTCATCATCATCATGTACGTTTATAGGTGCTCAACTCTGGGAGACAGTGTTCGTTTCAGAGTTCGCTGATGAAAACTTCGGGGTGGCCTTGTTGCATGATCAAGCTCATTTAACCGTCCGTTAGAGTCTTCTCTATTCTGGGCCAGTTCTGTTTTCAGGCCCTCATATCCTTTGGCAACACTTCTTCCCAGGTGAGCTTGGATCTGCCACTTTTCCTTAAACCGCCAGATATAATAATTCTACATTTCTTCATCCAGTACTCATTTGCTTTCCTCTCCACATGATCGAACCATCTCAGTCTAACCCTTTCTTTATTAAATCATTACTATTCCTCAAGGACACTCCTATTATTTTTCTCAACATCTACATATCCGTTCTCTCCAGCCTTCTTAAGTTTTCAGCCGTCATAGAACAAGTTTTGCATCCATACAACAGGCAACTTCTTATACTCAAGTTCTTTGTATAACTCCAGCTGTCCAGAGTATTTAGACTGTTTATATATATATATATATATATATATATATATATCTGTGTGTGTGTGTTGTGTGTGTGTAATTATTAAGAAATATCTCCGCATTTTTCGCATTGTTGAGTTTGTAACTAAGTTTTTCAATTTTTCAAACAATTATTTTATCAATATTATTCAATTTATACAAATTAATAAAAAAAAGTTCCAACTATTTTAGACTGCATTTTTCATATATATTGTATACATTTACATAAAAGCTTTTCTCTGTAACCTTTACCATCATCATTGTAATAGAGTTTGTGATATTGTTATATCAGGTATTTATGAAAAAAAAATATGTAAATATACCATTTTCATTAAATTCTCTCTATATAATATTATTTACTAATTTAAATTTCTTTATTTTTCTAACAATATATAAAAATTATTCAAATTATGACACTGACAATGGCAGTTTTAATTTTTTAAGTTTTTATTAAATATATTTTAATAATTTATTTTTATTTTAATATGTTATTTTCAATTAATAGCAATAAAATGATTATTATAAAATATTTTGTTAATTTAATTAATAAACTAAATAAATTACAATATATTATTAGAAAAATAAAGAATTTAATGAAAACTATATATAATATATATAAATATATATGAATGTTTGCGTGTGTGTGATTGTGTGTGTGTATGTTTGTGTGTGTGTGTGTATGTGTAATAAATCCCACCGATTTAGGATTTATTTATTAGTGTGTTTATCATCTTATATTCGAATTTTTTAATTTCTTTTAGTAAATTTTTATCATCAAGATTGAGTCTATTTAACATTGAAACTTTATTTCTATTAACAAACATTTTATTAAAATTATTGCAAATAGATCTATTTCAACATTAAACCGTCATCGTCGGTCCATAGTTTATTGATTTAGAATTATAGCTTTAATATCACTAAAAATATGTATAAATAAATTCGGAAAAGGAACATGAGATTCTAATGAAAAATTTTAACAACAAAAAACTTAAAAAGTTTAAAAAATTTGAATGATAGTTGTCAATGTTGCTATTATTTGCTATTAATTGCAAGGTTGTTACTAAGAAAAATTGAAAAATTCAAATACGAGTTGATAAACACTAATAACACTAATAAATCGTCATATTGTAAGAATTTGGTCTTCATATAAATATATATATATATATATTATATATATATATATATATATATATATATAGTCAAAACACTCTGGACAGCTGGTATTATCATGTCTAACATCCTTCAACTTCTTTTTGAAAGCAAGATAACGGGACAGAAGCCTAGCATTAACCAATTGCACATTTCAGATGACTCGTCGAGTCAGTTGCAAAGCAAAACATCTTCTCACATTATTATTAGAGGAAAATCAATTTGTGCATTTAAAGATTTTCCAGGGAGCTATTTCGTTAGCCTCAAACGATAAATAATTTTTGGCCAGGGAATTTTAGTTGCAGCAAACTGAACAAGCCGTTTTAACTTATTTCTTTCTAGTCATAAGAAAATAAATTTCATTATTATAAGCACTAATATCATAATTATTGCAGACCATCCTTAAACTCCAATCTATTATTTTTTATTGAGCTGCAAACGTTACTAACACACACAAACACACAACACACACATTATATGTTATCAGTAAATGATCAAAGACAGGAAAAAGAAAAACAGTTTAATGTTTATATGTACGTACACATACATACATTTATATTACATTCATGATTTAACAAATATAAATATGTCTATATATATAAAGGATAATTCTATTTTAAACTGGTAAAATGTGGAATAGCTATAGAAAACCTTGGTGGCGTGAGTGAATGTCTTGAATATGTTGGAAAACGATGAATTTGTATGAGAATTATGTATTACAAAGAGTTTATGACATCTAGAGATGAATGAAACAGAGTGAGGCTGAAAGAACTTAAGTTCTTTGAAGCCAGAACACTTTGTAATTGACTGAGTAAGATCAATTTAGCATGTGAATTGCAAATGTGGAACAGGAAAAATTCAGAGAAATAGTTCAATGTCATGCCATGTGGCAACCACATATGATGCATACAAGCAAGAAGCTGAAAATGAAACTGGAGAAATCAATGTCTGCCGATGATTTAAAAATCAAAGATTACAAAAAATTATTAGAATTACTGAAATGAATGAATTTGGCAATGAAAAGATAAAAAACAAATAGAAATAGGACGAGTTATAAATGTTAAATTCTGATGGTAGGTGCATGTTAAAAAAGTTTATTTGATTGGATGAAGCATTCAAAAATCAGTGGCAAAGATATATAAAGGTACATATATTTGAACAAGCATTGAAACATTTTAATTTTTAGCCAAATGTTTATAACATGTCAGTTAATTGCACAATTGAATAAAACATAATTAATGAGTTTGTTAGCAAAATTTATGCTTCATTGATCAGCACTGATTAAAGTAGTCTTTCAACTATTTGCTACTTATGCATACATATCCTCTTTGCTATTTGAAATGTGTCATGCAAGAACTGGTGAAGCATTCTTATTCATTTGTTTATGAGATAGATTAAGAGCAACAAATAGCAAGATTTTCATCTGAAACTCTTCAGATGTTACAGTCAAATTTTAATAAAAATAACATTTAACACGGATTGTGTTAGCCATCATTGGTTTACACATTGAATTTTTTCTTCTTGCCTACAGTTCATAATGATATCATATATAATAAAGACATCTTTCCATCACCACCCTTCAGTCAATCTACCACTGAATACAACATTTAATGGCAGTTGTTCAAAATAAATTTAACAAAATTTTTTGACAATAAATAAGTATGAAACATTTTGTTTGAAAGTAAAAATAGGAATGTAGTTTGAAAACAGACATACCACTAATTCAGGGCTCTCCAAGTTAGCCTCATTGACCAGTATGGATTGGATGAGGAATTTGTGTTTGAGCTTATCGTTTGGATTATAATTGAAGGGTTGTAACATCACTGGATTGATTATAAGTTTAGAGCGTAAATGATATATTGAAAAAATGTCAAGTACAAATTTATAAAATGTTTGGCATGTAATATATGTATAATAAATAATTAAATATAATGTTACAGATTGAAACTTAAAAGCATATAAAAACACAAGTAGCTAATCAACAACAATTGAGAGACTATATAATTTTCAATAGCTATTGTAAAGTTGATAGAAACTTAACTACCAAGTCGTCAATAATAAACTATAGAATACCTGTTATGTTAACAGATTGGCCAGGATTAACAAAGCCACAATTTGGCCTAACACAGTATTGTTTGGGTGCTGTTGTCTTAACTTTAAATCCAGCAATTCTATCGCTAGGATTTGTAATAATGATACTAGAATTTACCACTTCATTGAATGGCCCTACAAATTTATATTATAATATTAATAAAATGTTTTAAAATATTAATTCTAAATAAATGAAAAAAAACTTTACCCTTATTTTTAATAATGATTATTATTCATTTAATTAAATAAGATACTTACTTTCTTAAAATATCACATGACCTGTTTATTACTTCTGCTAGCTAAACAGAACAAGATCAGAGTTTTAGATTTCCATAGGAAAACTTATTTATCACAAACAAGCATTAATAAAAAAAAACAATTATTGAAAACTCAAACTCAGTTTGAATAAATATTTTTATGCTTCTTAGACATTTTACAATCATTTTATCGTTTATCATTCCTTCATTCAATTTTAAAAAAAGACACTCTCTATAAGCTTTTACCACAAAAAATTTTTTTATTTTCTTTCTTCTGAATATAAAAGATGCAGAACATTAATAGAGTTGTCTAATCTTATTACTTATAATAATATTACAATGAATAATTTAAAATTTAATAGCTAGAGCTAGATCAATTTATAATTTTGATTTTTAATTGAATGTGTATGAATGAATTATAATTATTTATGTTGTATGACAATGATTACAAATCATTAAAAAAAGTAAAGTTTGAAAAATGTTGACCTTATATTGCCAAATTTATTTATTTAATTATATTAATTAAACATCTAAAATGACTGGATCCATTAAAATTTATTTATTCAGTGACTAAACTAAATTCAATTAATTAATAATATTTCTAATTTTGAAAATTAAAAACTATCTCATCTGGAGCAGAAAACTTACAGATCTAATTAATACCCTTAAACCACCAACAAATAAAACTAAAAAATACAATCCGTTTCATCTATCAACATCTTTATTTTAAATTACCTTCAAAAACTAAATCTTCCTGAGGCTCTATTTTTATCGGGACCATTTTTGAGTTTTAAAATTTAAATATCCAAAATCCTTGAAAAATTCGACACCAGTATTGAGCCAATTAATTATGACTAATTCGCCACATTAAATTTATGGGCATTTTTTAAATTGAATGCGCAAATTAAAAAAATATATTGTCCCAAAATAGGAATCAGCCAATTCTATGCTCATTCCATTTAATGTTTTATTTAAATTACTAATTTTATGAGTTTCTTAATAAATGCGCAACTTACTCGTTCAACATGTTTTTGTATTTATACGAATTTTTGGCATGATCTTGCTATTATTTTATTTTCATTCGTTCGCAGAATAATTTTTTGAAATTTTATTGAGTCGATTAATTTTAATGTCCTGAACTTATTGTGCTTTTAATAACACTTTTTTAACATTTTACATTACCTTGTAAATGTAAAGTTTTGTAAACGAGTTGCTCCCTGTTTTGTTAATTAATTAAATAAAAATCAATTCTCAATTGCCTCTTCTCCGTTTTTTTTAAATTCGACACAAAAATCAAAATGGAAGACGAAGCAGAAGACGAAGTTAGGTGTGATGTTGAACCATTTCCTAGAGAAAGGTCGAACACTTGGCATGGCAGTCATGCAGTTTTTGTAGACCACAAGCCTTCCAAGTTTGCTGCCATCTCTGAGAGAGTAAGTAATTAAATCTCTAGTATAGTATAATAAAAAAACCTTCTATTTGAGTATTTTAAGTATGCATGACAGATGCAGAATAAGAATAAGTTGTTACATGACTGATAATTACAACATGACATGTAAATTGTAAAATAATTATATAAATGTCATATATAAGTATTATAATAATTATATGTTTAAATTTGAATGCTGGTTAAAGACCATATTATAATTAATGCAATAATTTTAGAAATTCAGTAGATTTCATAAATCACTATATTTATATATTTTTATAAGTTAATTTTTTGTTAATAAAAAAATATAATAAAAAATTGAATGTATTATTACAGTCATCTTGTTTGAACCAAAATGAAGATGAGGATGATTATAATGGTTGCTCAGATGTTTTAACATATGAAAGTCACTTACAAAGCAGTGATCAGGCAACTTATGATGAAAGTGATCACTTGCTTGCTTCAAACTCATCTGCTGGACGAAGGAATTCAGTTAGGCGAAATGCTTGGGGGAATGCATCTTATGCTGAGTTAATCACTCAAGCAATTGAAAGTGTACCTGATAAAAGATTAACCCTGATGCAAATATATGACTGGATGATTCAGAATATTCCTTATTTTCATGAAAGAGCAGATGGGACCAATTCAATGGGATGGAAGGTTTTATTAATGAACATTTATGTTTTATAAAAAATAATTCAAAATTATTTGTTTTGTATTCAATTTAGAATTCAGTAAGGCACAATTTGTCTCTACATGATCAATTTTCTCGCATTCAAAATGAAGGAACTGGAAAAAGCAGCTGGTGGGTGGTGAACAAGTCCATGTTAAAGTCAAGATTACCAAGAACAAGGCGAGCCACAATGGGCGACACTGCTCTACTTGATAAAAAAAGATTAAAGGCTGGGAAAAATCTCAAAAGATTACTTGGCTATACAAGTACAAGTATGTTGTACAATGAGGATAAAGGTGAAGATGGAGATGAAAATATCGCTATTGATGTAACAGTTAACACTGGTCATAGTTCACCAAAAACTGCTGAGGGTAAAGCAAAACGTGAGGCCACATTATCCCCTTCAGATAAGAGCTACTTGCAGGAAGACAAACGTTTTGGTCATTCATTAGGAGGTGTTTCCAAAAAAATTAGAACTTGTTCAGTTTCCACAGAAAATTCTGTTCCGAACTATGAAGTGGCTGTCCCACAAGATAGTTGCAGTCAGAGAAGATCATCTTTCACAGTTAGTTCATCAAGTAATGATTTTGAGGATGATACTGCTCAAAAGCCACAATCTAAAAAAGCTCAGTTAATCAATGTGCTATTAAATAGACAAAAACTGAAAAATTCTATGATAGCCCAACAAAAGCAACAACATCATCACCACCAACTTCAAAACCAACAAAACTTACATCCAATTTCACCAACATCAGTTTCATATGTGGTTTGTACAAGTATGCCACTAACTATTCAACCAGGTCAGTTGTGTTTAGCTATGAGTTCATTTAACAACAACAACAACAACATTGCTTCATCACTGCAACTCCAGCCTCAGGCTCTTCAATTTCAATCTTCGCACTTACAGCTGCAACAACCGCAAATACAGTTTCAAGCAAGACAAATCAGTCAAATACTGCAACTGCAACCTCAGCATATCCACATTCAACAGCAACAACTACAACTACGGCCACAATGCTTACAGGTTCAGCCTCAACATTTGCAGTTCCAATCTCATCAACTACTACTTCAACCACAATTACATATACAGCCACAAATTCAGCAGCAGGCCACCAACAACATAATTTTAAATGTTCAACCTCCTAGTAACCAGATTCCACCATTGACTATAAACACATCAACTAATGACCAACCTTTTGTTTTATACGTGGCCACAAGCAAAAGTAATGCTGCAGCAAATCAAAGCCAATCTAGCCAGGTTAGTTTGAAAAATTGATAAATATTTGATTTTTTGTATAAATAACCTGTGTTATAATCCAACAGCTACTGCTTACCGGAAGGCAATCTTTTTCTGATCAGGATATTGATATATCACAAGGAAGGTTGCTTCAGCAAGCATCACAAAGTGCAACTTTTGATCCTAACAGATCACTATTACATATCAACAAACCAAGCACATCTGCAGACTCTCAGATGATCAACAAATATATAAATACAGATTTGAACAAACAAGCACTGAACATGACCCTGACAGATCCAATGGCCTGCAATAAAGAGGAAAGTGATGAAAGTGATGATGAAAACTTGCTTCTTCAACAACACCTTTGGCAACAACAGCTGCAACATCAGCAGCAGCAACAACTACAACATAAGCAGCAGCAACTGCAACATCAGCAACAGCAGCAACAATATTATCAGCAGCAGCAACTACAGCAGATCCAACAACAAAGTTTATCTGAAAGATGTTCTTCACAGCAGTCACAAATCTCAGGCATGTCAGAAAAGAGACAGAAAATGTTGTTGAACCTGTTGCATTCGGAAAGATTTTGTGAAATTCGTAGGAACAACCCAGAATTTAATAAAAAAATTGTAGAAATTTTGGAAAGAAAGAAGAAAATGTTACAACAGTCTCTATTTAGTTTAGTTAATGTTCCTGCTGAATCCTGTTCCCGGCAACAACATCTAGGGGGAACGTTTTCAAGAGCAGAAAGGTTTGGTGAATGTTCTAGAAGTGAACAACAACAGTCTCAACAACATTGCCCGTTTCCTGAGCAACCGCCACAAAGCCATTTTGACATAGTCAATAATTACATATCAAATTTGAGTTCCTCGGATGACAATTCAGAAAAAAATGTTCTCCCAGATGATAAAGAACAAAATCAAGCAATCAGCAGCAGTAATATCGTGAGTGATGGTGATGACGACGGTAACTTGCCACAATTAGATGGCGCCGTTGATAGAATGCATACTGAGGATTTGGAGACAGAATCTAAAATGTCAATAAATGATGATGAAGTTGACAAAGTAATCAATGACATTAACTTTGAGGAAAGTATAAATGAGTTATTTAACGTTGAAAGTTTGTTGAATTGTAATGATGACTTTACTCACTCATTTCCAAATGACTCTCTCTAGATTGGATCTTTATCACCATCAAATAGACGGCTTAAAGCTTGTTCACTTATGAACGATGTTTGAAGTGCTCGTGTACTTTTAGTTCGTTCATCAAACATTTACAAGCCTTTTTTGTAATATAGTAATTTGGATTGCAATGTTTTTAGAACAGTCATCTTTATGTAGTTTGAGACAAGAATGTTACTTGGTCAACATCTTGTATTTGTGTGTCCAAGTTGAAGCTAAATGTTTTAAAAAAAAAGTTCCTTGGTTGCTATTAAAATTAAAGCATAAAATTAACTTTAAGCTTGTGCAATTAGCTATGATGTTGAAAATGATGATGCTGATGATGTCGCTGATGATGTCGGTGATAATGGGGATGAGGTCATGGTTTCGCTTTTTAGCTGTTTAATGATATTTCAGCATCATTAACCTTATTCAAGACCCAGCATCATCAACTTATTCAATGCTTGTAAATTATAAAATTATCACTTTTCAAAAAACGACTGCAAAACATTTATATTTAATTAGCGATTTATATTCATATTTAATTGTACCGTATTAATTTCATATTTATTGGTGTTTCAAGCTCCACGAACCATCTTTGAAAAGCGTATTAATTATAATTTTTCAGTTAAGAAAAGTCAAACAAATCAGTCCAGCTGTTCTGTAACTAATCATATTTATGCTACAATATTTCTAATACCAAAACTGACGTATTTGATTTAAATTTTTGGTCTGATTGAAATCTGTACTCATGTCATTTGTTGTTTATTTGACAGAATTTTGCGATCGTGCAAGCAATCATGGTGGCAGTATACAATTGTATATATTTTTAAGGTTGTGTCATTCTGCTGATTTGATGGTGGACTTGTAGGCGTGTGTGATGAAAATGTTTGTGAAGATGTCTATTCATTCATCACTACACACCGCTAGTTTTTCCATCCATTCATTCATTGTGTAGAATATTGAAATTTGAGTACTTCCGTCTAATGAAAATATTCCGTCTCATAGCAGCAAATCAATGAATTTTGATTTGATCCTAATGTACTGAGTTTATTTTAATGTTTTTACCATCATGTAGACCTGATAGTTTTCATAAATGCATAAAATTTTTGGAACAACTTAATTGTTGATTCATTATATATAAGCTTCTAGGTTGAGTTTTTTACTACTATTATCTATAAAATGTTTAATATTAATCGTTCTTTTTTGTGTCAAATGTTGCTCTTGTTTTTATAAAAGTGATTAATGGTTATTAATATTTCACTTATTATAAGCATAACGGCAGCTTAACTAAATAACGATTATATTTATGACTTTCAAAGTATTAAACAAATAAGACTTTTCATTCTTGTGTTATTTTTAACTGATCGAATGAATCGTTAAATTTCCCGCATTACGAATTTTGATCTGCGACCAAGAATTTCGGTAATATTTTGCTGTTAATAAAATATTTATACAAAAATTATGGGCACGGAAACATGGTGCCACCTTTTATTGGAAAACATAGATTCGGTAACATTGAAAACCTGGTGCTCCTCATTAAACGCTTAAAAGATTTTATATTTAGTTCAGACAGGTTATATGACGTACCCACTCTACTTGTTGGGTTGAACCTAGTGAAAACTGGTCAGAAATTAATCTTGCGCAACACGAAAAACAGATCAAGTGGAAAAACATTGGCGTTGGGTACAAATTTTTACTTAACGAATATTTTTTGCAAAACAGCAATTAACTTCATGTTTTATGAAAGATACAAGGGCTTATGTATAGAATTGATTGATTTTTTCTGTCTCCAGTCTTTTTTTAAGTTTTTTAAACGTCTCAGTCTCGTCGTGTCTCAGTTTTTATAATCTTTGAATGAAAATGTTGAAAAACCAAAATATTTTCTGTAGTCCTCCATATATCTTCTTTGATAAATTTTGCGTAAGTTTCTCTTTCTTTAAAATTCAAAAATCAAATTATATTTCAAAATTTTCCTTCATTTTTAGTACGAGAAAGTAGATATATTTCATTAATTGTAAGTCAGTTAATATTTTGAACAATTAACTAGTTAGGAAAACGACAAAATTGGTCATCATTTTTTAATCCACGTCAAAATGACTGTTTTATCTAACATTGTTTGGACTTATGTGTTTGTTGTTCCTAAATTTGTTGGTGGTTGTATTAAAAAGAGCCAAAGAGATATTAACATTTCTCTGTTTGCCATTTTTGTCATCGACATTTTCAATGTCTTCGTTCGTATTGGGGAAGTATATTAGAAATTGGAAAGAATTGAGTTAGAGAAGCTGTCATGTCTGCTTTTTCACAATCTATGTTTAATGACATTGAATCAAGAATAACACCAAATGCTACATTTATTTAAAATATTATAAATTTGCGTTCGCGTTTGAATTAATAAGAATTTTATATTGTTATAATGATGATAAACAAAAGTGGGTCTAAAAATATTATAAAATTACGAATATTTATGCTGGTCCAGGTTAACGTTGCACTATTGTTCGTTTTCTTTTTCATGTTTTTGCAGGTGCAGGTAACTCACAAAAGCACATTTTAGTCAACACACTATTTCACCAATTTGGCATAGTAAGCAGTACGTCTCTGTTGACCAAAATGTTTTGTATGAATTTTGAATTACCAAAAAACACCTTAGTTTGCAATATAATCTACTGAAATAATAAAAGCGCTCTTAAAAGAAGTTTTAACCTGTTAACCATGGTTTTAACTCGGGCAACTGAGGAATCTAGTGAGGCGCGCGCGTTTAGCCTAGTACGTGTTAAGCATTCACATTCACATTAATGCACCTTTGGCCGTTGTGAGAGATGGTGTTCTGTTAATTATGTACCTAATACCTGCAGTAGCAGAATCACAAATTCTCGACTACATGATATGCTGGATATGCTGGTAAAAGACAATAATTAAAGCAGTAATTTATGAAATCAACCAAATTTCTAGCGTTTTTTATTACATTTCTCAATATTTCGAACCAAACTCTTGTCGACATTTGGTTCGAAATATTGAGAAATGTAATAAAAAAAACTTTCCAACGCTAGAAATTTGGTGTATTTCATTAATTACTGAATATATATATTTGATATATATATATATATATATATATATATATGATCAGTGTTGGGGAGTAACAAATTACTAGTAACAAAATTACTGTAACAAATTACTTTTTCCAGTAACAAGTAATTGTAACAGATTACTTTTTGTGCAGGGTAACAAGTAACCGTAACAAATTATTTTTTTGCAGTAACAGTAACAAATATTATGCACTTTTGTTCTTCGTTACTTTTTTCAGCAGTGCGTGATTTATAACCATCATTGGTTGTCCTGTTGCGGCTCAGTCGTTCATTAGACGAACCATTTCCATGACTTGCCAATTTAATATTCTATGCTTGTATGCACTTCCTTTTCTTGTTTATGTTTACTCTCAGTCTCAGCATTTCACGTGGTTTGTGATTTAGTAAGTTGCGCGGATTTAGTTGGCATAATGGAAGACGAGAAGGAATTGGATTCAACTGATAATGAAGTAGGCCAAGTAGCTTGGATGGAACAACTGAAGGAATATTTTAACGTAGTTGAAGAAGAAGGAAAGAATGTGAGAGTACAGTGCAAGCGGTGCTTACCAAAACGAACGATTCTTAGCACATCGAAGATCAGCCCAGCGAATCTTTTAAAACACGTGGAGGTAAGGTTTTTTTCAATGTTAGCGAAAATTTGTTTTTTAATAAATTATCGGTTTTTTCGGAACGAAATAATGCCTGAATGGGATGCAATGAATTATCTACAACACCCAATTTTTATTCCGCATTCATCCGATGAATTAGCAAATGCTGTTATTTACAACTGAATTGAACAACATACATAACTGAATGGATATTAGCTTGTGTTTGTCTATTTTTTTAAATATTAACGAAATAATATTTAAAATTGAATGATGTGTGAACTTGTACAGAAGAAACATCAAAACATCTTGGAGAAAGTAAAGGAATGCCGGAAGAGGAAGGCTACTAGTGAAGTGTCCGACATGCCTGCAAAGAAAGCCTGCATACAAGCAACTGTGACAACATGCACCCCACTTGGTAGTTCTGTAATTTCGCAGGCGAAGGTCGATCAGCTGGTGACAAACTTCATTGTCGAGTATATGGAGCCAATGAGCGTCGTCGAATCTCAACTCTTCATCGAGCTTGTTCAAGGTCTCCAGCCAACAAAGAAAGTTTTGTCGAGAAAAACTCTTAATGGTTAGTTCAATCTCTATAATATAATATGATTTTTTGTGGTTCGTTACATTAATTGCTTATTTTGAACGATGTCAAATAAAAGTAAATACAATCCTTAAGACCCTACTAAATTTGCAACACGCGTCTTTCTGTTTACAGATAAGTTGGACAAACTCGCGGACACGATGAAGGAAAGCATCTGTGCAGCGCTCAGCAAAGTCGATCATGTGTGCACAACAGCGGATATCTGGTCATCCAACAACAGGAGCTTTCTAGGCATCACAGTGCACTGGATTGATCCTGATACTCTGGAAAGACGTTCAGCGGCTTTGTGCTCTGAGGACAATATTGCTGAAGTTTTTGTAGCTCTTGAGGTCCCACAATTTCGTCCCAATGACATCCTTTTCTTGAAAGAGTATTGTTGTGTTATGCAACCACTGGCAGCTGCATTGGACATACTCCAAGCAGAAACGAAGTGTTTTATTGGGTTTTTGTTGCCAACGTTAATGTCATTGCGTACAAAGTTACTAACAGTAAAACCAACTTTGAAGTTGACAGCGCCTTTGCTTACTGCTGTTTTATCCGGCCTTGATAAGCGATTTCAAGGTTATGATGAACGTCATGATTTGATCATAGCTAGTGTCATATTGCCTCAGTTTCGTATGAGATGGATTGACAATAACGACAGGAAAAAGATTGCTCGTAGTTTACTGTATGGCGAGTTGCAGGCTGCTAAACAGCAGCAGCAGGTCACTGAGCCTGATACTGATGACAAGCATGAGTCAGGTACTGTGTCAGATGATGAATTTTTTTCGTTTGCAAATGAACCACGTGACAACGTTGATGCTGCTGCAGAACTTGACTTGTATTTAAGTGATAATTCTCGTGAAATTGCATGCCTGCAAAAATACCCGGGTATTTTGAAGTTGTTCAAGAAATTCAATACACCATTACCTTCAAGTGCACCGGTTGAGAGACTTTTCAGTTTAGGTGGTCAGATACTGGTTCCTAGAAGGAATCGGATGACTGATGAGCATTTTGAGCGTCAACTGCTTTTGCGGGCAAATAAATTATTTTCTGCCAAATAAGTGATTTGTGTACATTGTAAATTTAGGTGCTACCAATTACATGTATCTTATTGACTATCTTTCTATGTATTGTATATGTATATTCATGTGCGCACCTATTAATGTTGATATTGAGAATATATGAAAGAGTACTTGCAGCGTCTGTTTACATGTATGCTGTACTGTAGTAACAAAAAAGTAACTTTGTTACTTTTTATAGTAACAAGTAACAGTAACAGATTACTTTTCTATAAATATAACAAGTAACAGTAACAAATTACTTTTTCCCAAAGTAACAAGTAAAAATAACAAATTACTTTCAATGAGTAACAAGCACAACACTGTATATGATATACATATATATTTGATATACATATATATTTGATATACATATATATTTGATATATATATTATATTTGATATATTTTGGTAACAGACTGTTGTTAACGCAACACTCCAAAAATTCAACACTACTTTCAACATTGTTCAACTTTTTTATTTCTTTTTAATTCATTAATGTCAGAAAAATTAGACATTTCATTGTTTTAAAAATTTTATTAAATAAATTTGCAGATAGCTATTTCGAGTTATAGATAATTCATCTTCAGTGCATTATATTTAATGTATGTAAGGTATTTGATAAGATCATGCATCTTCAGTGCATTATATATAATTTTTTTTAATTTATTTAATAAAATTTTTAAAACAATAAAATGTCTAATTTTTCTGACATTAATAAATTCAAAAGTAATATAAAAAAGTTGAACAATGTTGAAAGTAGTGTTGAATTTTTGAAATATTTGATATATGTATATATATTTTTATATATTTGATATATATATATATATATATGATATATACGTATATATTTGATATATATATTATATATATATATATATATATATATATTGGGTTTAGACTATCATAAATACAATTATTTATAAAGATCACTGCGTTTTCGACATTATTCAAATTGTAGTTGAGTTTCTCAATTTTTCTAACAAGATTTTTATCAGTTTATTAAGGTTAAATAAAAAACTTTTAAAATTTGACATTTTTGACAAAACATTATTAATAACGTTATTACTACAGAAAAGCTCTTTTCGGTATCAACTGCCATCATCAGTGTAGTTATATGGTTAAATTATGATGAAAAAACAGCTATTGCCACCAATCACCCAGATAATCGTACAGAAACTCAATGAAACTAGACAAAACAATTTCAAAATTTAAAGAGTTGAAAATCGAAAGGCCAATATTAGATTGCCCAACCAGATATAATATGATGACATCATCATACAATGCAAACAGTTTGGTTCAACCTCGATTACTATTTTTCTGGAAACAAATAGGACAAACATAATTCATTAGCTACTGCACTCCTTCAAAACATCTTTGTAATGATTGTTTTAATTTGTTGAAAAAAATATTAGAAACGTTTCCTTTTATACTGACAACATTTAAAAATCATTTTTGTTATTGATTTCTTATTATTCACAAGTTGTTAAATTTAATTCAAATTGACATAGTGGTGGATAGTGGGAAGTCTGTTACATGTTTTTAAGAAATTATGCTTGAAAAAATTAAGTTCTGGAGCGAAACCGAAAACCAATAAAGACGGATATTATTTCAGGAACGAAGCCGAACCGAAATTCGTTTTGCTGACTAAACGGACTAAACTGTGAACCGAAACGAAAAAATTAGGGTTCGATGCCCTGCATAGGACAGCGTTGTATGTGTTGAATCAACAACAAACAGACTCAAATGTCTATGCCTACGAAAGCAAAATTTTTTTTCAATAATCTTTCTTTGGTTTATTATCCGTTGCTACGATAGCGCAAGCGCAAAGAGGTTTCTAGAAGTTTCTTGTATTTTCGTTATCTTTATTTAGAAAGGTTTCCGCGAGTCGCCGGCTAAATTTACCGCGCGTTCCGAGTTTTGGCTTCTTTGTTGTGTAGTTGATCACCAAATCTTTGTTTATTGTTTCAGATTTGTTCTCTGACAAGAACTGATTTACAAACGTGCTTGGTAATTGTGGGCAGTCAAACCATTTTAAAAAATGTCGGTCATTGGAATTGATATTGGTTACCAGACCAGTTACATTGCTGTCGCCAGGCAAGGTGGGATCGAGACCATAGCCAATGAATACAGTGACAGATGTACTCCGTAAGTTTTGGTCTTCTTTGGAATGGCTGTCTTGTTTTGTGTTAAAAGTTAAATGGTGATTTTGAATTTTAACTTTTTTGTTAATGGTTTTAATTTAATTAAGTAAGTTAATTTTTAATTAATTAATAATTAAATATTAATTAGTATTATTATTAATTGGTTAGTTAATTGGTTAAGCTTCTAACCTAATTAATTAATTAACTTTATTTAATTTAATTTATCTATTCTCTGTAATTCACAATAAATAAATTATAATCATAATACATAAGTTTATTAAAATATTCAATTTAATTTAATTAATATATAAATAAATTATGATATGTTAAATTAAGATGTTATATAATAAAATAAAACAAATAGAATAAGGTAAAAAAAATTTTTTTTAAAGATTATATACAATTTCTCACACATGTTTGTTTATTTGAATTTGAATAAGTATTGCATTTGATGTTTTTATTTAATTATAAAAATTTACATCTTAGAAAGACTTTAGCTGATTGAAAGCTATGATTACAGAAATATATGAAAAAATCTTCATTTAGTTTTTTATTTTTACACCAGGATGATATAACTATTAGTGTTAAATAATTAAAGTTAAAAAAAAAGTTTGGTAAATATAGTTATATATAAATTTGTGTTTTTGAAATTTTGAATAGTTTCTATTTATTTGAGTTATTATAAACAAGATAGGATAGGATTAATTTATTCATATTTCAACAGTACTTGTGTGTCCCTTGGTGAGAAAAGTCGATTTATTGGAGCTTCAGCCAAGCAACAACTGGTGACAAATTTTAAAAACACTGTGTGGGGATGGAAGCCACTGATTGGTAAAAAGTACAAAGACCAGTCAGTGCAAAAGGTTCTACCAAATTTACCATATGAAATAGTTGAAGAGAAGAATGGTGGAATTGGAATAAAAGTTAGTTCTTGTTTAGTGATTTGTGAAAGTGTTGGTATGCAAACCATTTGATTAAATAAATTCTTACTGGTTATTATTTTTAACTGAACTCACATTATTGTTGCCTAATTTGTCAAAAGTAATATTTCTCTAGCTTAGGAGTTAAGAATTTTTCTGAATCTATCTTATTTCTCTAATTTTAACATGCTCCTAAGAAGATTTTAACTTTCCACAAATAAGTTGTTCTAGACGTGAAAACTTTTCTTAGTAGGTATTTCATTCTATGCATTTAAAGTTTTTTTTAAATGTTTTTAAAATCTAAATTTCTAATTCAAAAATTACACTGAATTATAAGGTAATTATATTTTTGTTTATTTTACAAATTCGTTTCAGGTTTCCTATTTAAATGAGAAACGTGTCTTTTCACCAGAACAATTCCAGGCAATGATGCTAACAAAACTGAAAGAAACTGCAGAAAACAACTTGAAGTCAAAAGTTGTGGATTGTGTATTAGCTGTGGGTAGTTGTATAAATTTATTTAGATTTTTAGAATTTTTAACTTTTAATTTTTCTGATTATATACTACAGTACACACTTTTAAAACATTGATTATGGTATAAGAACAGCATGAATTTTAATGAATTTGTAATTGTCTTGTCATGCACAGGTTCCCTGTTATTTCACTGATATTGAAAGAGCATGTGTCATGAATGCTGCCTCAATTGTGGGTCTGAATGTTTTGAGGTTGTTCAATGAAACAACTGCTACTGCACTCAGCTATGGCATTTATAAGCAGGTGTATATTTTGAAAATATTAAATGAATGTTATATTTGTCATATTTTAATGAATGGGAATTAAACATTTGACCATTTGTTGAATTTATGTCAAAATTTCTCATGCTGAAAAATTAATGCTGTTTATTTAAAGGACCTGCCAGGTACAGAGGAGAAACCCAGGAATGTGATCTTCTTAGATGTTGGCCATTCGAGTCTTCAACTGTCTGCTTGTTCGTTCAACAAAGGAAAGTTGAAGGTAGATAAATATTTTGTCTTTGTATGTTCTAATGTTTCACTCACCTTACCCATTCCAATTCAGAATAATACATTACGTGTATTTCTGCATAAAACTATAAAATGTTTGTGTCGAAATGGTTGTTCTGAACGTTTACTACTTTTTTATATTTCCACTCAATTTCAAATAAGTAATGTTTGAATGTTTATTTTGGTAAAATACTTGTTCTATTTATTTTATGTAAATTAGTTTTTAAATTGTAGATTTTGAATAATCTTAGATGTTTTATCATTTTTTGCTTTTGGCTTTATTTTTTCAAGTTGAATTTTTTCCATATTTGTTAATTGTTGAACTATGTGCTGATTTATTTTTCTTCTTAGATGTTGGCTACAGTAGCTGATCCAGAGCTGGGAGGATTGTGTTTTGATAATTTGCTAGCTGAATATTTTATTTCTGAGTTCAAAAAGAATTACAAGATAGATGTTCATTGTAACCCGAGGGCCCATCTGCGTCTCGTGCAGGAGTGTGAGAGGCTGAAGAAACTAATGAGTGCTAATTCTCAAGAAATTCCTTTAAACATTGAATGCTTTATGGATGATAAGGATGTCACCGGTCGCATGAGCAGGGAACTCATGGAACAACTCTCCAGTCATCTCCTTGTGAAAATTGAAAAATATCTAAGGGATATCCTTGTTAATTCGAGTAAGTTATGTTTTGTTTCAATCTAACAACCTCTTGTTTTTTTTTTAATTGCGCCTATGTTTCTGGAATAAACTATGAATTTGGTTTAAAAAGGATAATAAAAATTATGAAGGTGGTTCGTTGTGTATAGTCAGCAAAAATAATATTACAACAACAGATCTGAAAAGTGAGGATATATATTCAGTGGAAATTGTGGGAGGGTCAACGAGGATGCCTGCCATTAAGGAGCTCATTAGAAAAGTCTATGGAAAGGACGCAAGCACCACATTAAATGGAGATGAAGCGGTTGCCAGAGGGTGTGCTCTGCAGGTACATTTCATAACATCTTACTTATTCAAAAGATTTTTTTAAGTCTTGATCAAGTTACATTAAATGTTGAAATTGTAATTAACTTGAAATTACCTTTGCAGTGTGCCATACTGTCTCCCAACTTCCGAGTGAGGGATTTTGAAATAACAGACACCCAGTATTATCCCATCAAGTTGTCATGGAAAGGCAGTCTTGAAACTGGAGAGTTAGTTCTTTTTCAAAAATTTATCACTTCAAAGTTTAGAAGATACTTTGAAAAAATAAGGCATTGTCAATCTACACATATTTCTTACCTTGCAAAGGAGCTTTACCTTGTATTCGTTATTATTTAGACACTTCTAGAGCAGATTGAGTGCTCCCAAGGAATTTTGTATGCTTAATGCATCTTTTAAACTATCTAATAATGGGACTGATAAATTATAATTTCTTGCTGCCCTTAAGTTTGGCATACTTGTTAATTTGGTTGCATATCACCTTATCATTTTGTTTAACTAACAAAATGTCATTTGCTTGACTCAAATAAAAAACATAAGCATCAAAAAGCATGTTTTCAAAAAACCAACCAGCACAAGCATGGAATCAATACTGTATGTAATACTTTATTTATGTTATGGTTATAGGAAAACAATGCAGCAATAATACTGGACACTGATGCTTTGTCAAATAAAATTGACATTTTTAGATGTGTTTAAAAGGTATTTTTTATTTTAGAGTGGACAGTATGGAGGTGTTTCCAAGATATCATGCAATTCCATTTACAAAGTTACTGACATTCTATAGAAGTGAACCTTTTACTTTGGAAGCTTCTTACAGTTCTAAAGAATTGCCGAAAGATAAACTGAATATTGGTTAGACTTTTTAAATTTTTATTTAAATTAAATCTAGTTAGCTTGTCTCAAAAGTCAATTGCATTTTAATTTTTTCAAACTTATATATATTTAACATTTAGGTAGTTACACCATTGATAAGGTAACACCATCTGCAAATGGAGAAAGTTCAAAGATCAAGGTAAAGGTGCGAGTAAACATTCACGGTCTTTTTGGAGTATCATCGGCTTCAATGGTTGAAAAGATAGAAACTGTTAACGAACCGATGGAAGTAGACAAAAGTAGTGGTGAAACAGCTGGAAACTCAAATGAGGCTCTTAATGCTTCTAAAAACAACTCTGAGCAGCCAATGGATGAACAATCAACGCCACCAGTTGAAGCTAACCAGAACAACAATGCTGGTCATCATCCTGAGAATTCAAATACTGAAAATCCAGAGGTCCTTAGCTGAATGTTTTGTTAAATTTTTTTTGAAAGTTTTTGCTGGCTTATTTAACCAACATTTAAGTGGTTGTTTGTGTCATTTCATTTGATCTCAGATTTTATAACAGTAATTTCGTTGCTATGCTGTAGCAATTTATTATTTTGTATTCTAGAAATGTATTAATTGTGAATTTATCTTGATTCATTATTTTTATTTTTGGAATTTATGACTGTAATAACTGGAGTGTTGATGCTCCATAAAAAACGTTGGTAACTTCATTTTTAGATGTGCAAAATGACTTAATTTCATTCAAATTAATTTCATAGTGACCATTAAAGACTTCCAATGTTGACACAATTGCATTTTCCCCTTCTGTTAATTCAGGCAGTTGCTGAGAAGAAACCAGAGGCTAAAAAGCACAAAGTGCGAACTATTGATTTACCTGTCATTCCATCAAACACCAACGTTAAATCTGTTGACTTAAACAAACTTATTGAGATGGAGGTATGCATTTAATTATCATTTTTATTGAAATTGATAACTCAATGTGATCACAAAAATGAGAAAATTAGATTTAAAAAATTGTCTTATCCAACACTACAGAATGAAATGGTAATGCAAGACAAATTAGAAAAGGAACGTGCAGATGCTAAGAATGCCGTTGAAGAGTATGTTTATGAAATGAGAAACAAACTTTGTGATGAATATGAAAAGTTCATGAAAGAAGAGGTAGGTAGTTAGTTATCCATCATTTTAAATCAGACCACGTTTTTTATATAGTTCATCATTTAAATCTTTGAGATGCTTATTGTAATGCAACTGAAATTTTTTGAAACAGGATAGAGATAACTTTCTGTTGAAACTTGGAGATACAGAGAACTGGCTATATGAAGATGGAGAGGATGAGAAAAAACAAGTCTATATTGACAAACTGGCCAAGCTAACTGTTAGTATGTTTGCATGAGTTTCTTTTTTGTCCAACTTTATTCTTTTCATCTGTTTTTCTCAGCAGTTAACTCACCTTTTAAAATTTCATAATGATACCACAAATTTGTAGGAAATAGGCAATCCGGTAAAAGAGAGGTACCATGAATCAATCAATCGACCAATTGCATTTGACAGACTAGCCCAAGCTATTCATTTGGTTGCAAAAGCTGTTGATGGCTATGCCAATAAGGTATTCACTCACTATACTGTTTTTTTGGGTTTACCATCTTTTTTTTAACCTTTTTTAATAGCACTTAATGGCTGAGAATTGGTTTATCATTCCAGCATAATGAGGTCTTTGTTATAATCCTGTCGACAAGTAACCTGCATGAGTTTTTTCATAAATATAATGAGGTTTCCTTTTACAATTCGCTCTTTAGTGTTTCTCAGAGGTATCAATGACCAACACATGGCACAGAGGGTATTTAAATGCAGATAACTCAACGTACCAGAAACATTCTAACCCACTTTTAGCAGCAGCAGTTTTAGCATCTTAACCATTGCACCATCACATCACTCAAACTTGCATTCCTTAGAGTTTCATTGCCTCTGTTTTATATTTTCCAATTAGTTTAGATTTCTCCAATTATTTTCATTAATACATGTTATTTTTCAGGATGAGAAATACTCTCATTTAGATGCAGCTGACGTTGAAAAGGTAAGAAACTTAGTCATTGAGAAACAGCAGTGGTTTGATACCCATCTTAATATCTGCAATCAACAAAAACCTCATGAGGTCCCAGCTATGACAGCTTCACAGATTTCAGCTCATGCTGATGTTGGTTAAATTATTAATTCATTACTTCATTTTAATACTTCAAAATATGTGAATAGATTTTTCTTAAATATACATTGTCGATCTTGGTTTATTATTGTAATTTCTTTTTATTAAAACGATTCAGTCTCTGTGGTCATCATGCAATCCAATCATGAACAAGCCTAAACCGAAACCAAAGGAGGAACCCCCAAAACAATCAAAAAAAGAAACTGAAAAGCAGCAGACTAATGATAATAACAGTAATGCAAATGGCCCAGATGTGAACGAGCAGCAGAATGAAGCATCTCCTCAACAAGATCAAAGTCAGGATCCATCAGCTACGAACCCAGACATGGATCTAGATTAGAACTTATTTATGGATTATTACAACGAACTTATATGTATTTGTACGACTATGTCATGATTTTCACTAGGTGTTATTTATATCAGACATTATTATATTATTGCTGTTATTGTTGTCTACTGGCTAAATTATAAATTACATTCTTTGAAGCTGATTCAGCATGATGAAGTCTCAAATTGTTTAGCACTAACTTTAATACAAGCATCATTTGGTAAAATGGCTAGATATTGCATCTCAAAAATTAGATATTTGGAAATTGTGGGTTATTCATGAAGTAAATTCACCTGTTTGATGATGAATACCTATTGTTATGACTCACTCGTTTATAGGAGTAAGTTTAGAGAATGAAACTCAAAGTTTCAAAACATCAGCTGCTTATTTAAGTTTGCTGTGCTATGTGCATATTTTTTATGTGGTACATCACTCTAAATAATATGAATTTTTTTTAATTTGGTTAATTTTAATTTCTAATCAATACATTCTTTTGTGTTGACTGTTAATACAATAATTTAGAGCAATTATTTTTTGTGTCAAAAACAAATTGATTTACTACAACTAAATTTAGGAGAACAAAAAGCGAAGTTTTGTCAGATGGATTTTATACAATCATCTCTAGTTCTTTTGCATATTCAATTGTTTTTTCTGCCAGTTCAGTTGAGGGCACCAGATCATCCACTCTTTCAGGTCGATGGAATACAAAATAATTGTTTTCCAGTTTCCAATTTTTCTGTTATTGATTAAATTAAATGATTTAACATCCAAATTTATAGAATTAAATACATGTTGAAATAATTTGTCAAAATTAAACTGCATCTCTGAAGCTGAGGTTACAATATGCAATGTGTAATAATATCAATCAATCTTTCTTCGTTTAGCGTCCAGAGACCCAGTTCCCCGAGGTAGGACGTATAATAATAATAATAATACTATCACTTGTGAATTCTGGAACTAGAATTGTGGGCAGGACTGTAATAAGACATCATTTTAAAATACAGGACAGGTATTTGTATATAGAGAAGTGGTAGTTGATGCAGTCGTGGAAAGAAACAAAATCAGCAACTGGGGATCACATAAATTATATTATATATCAGATATGGTGTGGGGCTTCTTGGCTGAATATAATTTATTGAACGCAATAATAAACGAAAATTACAGAAAATAATGGTGACACAGGTTCACGGAGTTTTTGCAGCAGCCAATGTCTGTTCCTTGAGCTGTGGCCCGTGCGCATAAATTGGAATGTTCCTAACAGAACAATGCATTCGTGCACGAGGTTATTAACGTATAAATAAATTCTCACAAAGGGAATAGGAAAAAATGAAAAATTTAACGTTTTTTGCGTAGTTAATTGCAGCATTGGCTGAGTCTAGAAAGAGCATCCTGGCAGCCTCCTGGACGTTGAGACGCTCATAAGCCTTTTCAAAACATTCTGCAATCTCCTTCCTTTGAAATTAGTTTTGTTCAACAAACATTCATTTAACAAAGCAACAATATTATTAGATTAACAATGAATCTCAACGACACAATAGAATACAATATATATAGTCCAAAGTTCGAGCTGATTAACCACCGTTTCACGAGAGTATTTTTGTCTATACTTGGACTGCGAGACGGTATAGAGGTAGAATGCTGTGATCGAGTTTGAATGAAAAGAAATCCGCGCGCATCATACGCTGTTATTTCAAACACGCATGAGCGTCCGCTGTTTGTAAAAACTTTGAAAAGCGTCGTCGAACACTACGAAAATGGCGATAAACAAATTATGAGGATGGATTAACTAAATTCAGAGCACACAAAACCTTTCGGAAACAATAAACTAAAAATATAATTATTTGTGAACCAGAAGCGAATGTTTTTGAGCTGTCTTGATTTTTGAGCTTAGAAAAAACCATCTCAACCTGTACTATTTCTATCACTTGTATTGAGCAAATGTTTTGTTTTATATGATGATTATTACGGTTTGCAGTTAATATTATAAGATATCGCAGTGCCAAACTTTAATTGCGATTAAACAATAAATTTGAGCTGATAATTTCTGGAAAAAAGTATAACTCCATATACATAACTTTCTACACACGTGTAGTTGACTGCTGATGGCACAATGAGATGCCAATGTTCAATAATTTGATTTATGAGCTTCTTCAAAGAAACTTCTGAATTTGTTTTCTACATTCTACACAAAAACTACTTGTGTGCGCGTTGAAAAATTTTTTAATTTGTTTTCTATATTCTACACATGTGCCAAAATACTAAATTTTAAATAAAAAACTCTTGTTTGCTAATAAGTTCCAGTTTCCTCCCGTCACTTGAAAAATTTTAAATATTCAACATCAACTCTGTATCACCACCATCATTGGTGCTTAGCTGTATAGACCAACTAGAGAAGACTGGCACGTGGGCAGGTGTCCAGCAAATTATTATTACATTACTACTATCTGCAAAAAATCAACACTTTTCAAATTGAGTTATTTGGAAATCGTTTTCTAGCCCAATTTAGTATGGAATAAAAAAGAAAAAAGGTCGAAAACACACCTAATAGTTCAAGCAAAAATGTCCATGAAAAATGTGTAGTCGGCTGATGTACACTGTCTCTTTGCTAGAAAAACCTAATTTAAAAAAGTAATTAAAAGTTTTACATACCAACATTTAAATAAGCTGAATTGAAGTCTATTCGTAGAGTTCTAATTTATTCCAAAACAAATGATGAAACATGGTAGGAATTCTACCTGTTCCTAACAATATTTTTCAAAAATATAACGCTGGAGACATCAGGAACAACAAACACTTTAATAATAACGTGAGTGGGTACAAAACTGAAACTTTGAATCAAGTGCTAACTGAAAATTTCTTTCTTATAACACCAAGACACAGGAAAAGGTGTTAAAAAATAAAAACGTGGGGAGATTTTGTACTTTTGTAGTTAATAGTGCTTGAGCAAATAATTATTTTTCTAGCAAGATTTTTTAATGTTGAAAACGATGTTTGTATTTTAGATGTATGAAACTGGCTTAAATAGCCACCAGTTTACTAGGGAATGTTGTGAAAATATGTCAACATTTCAAGAACAGTAGATCAATTTAAAAAAGTGCAAAGTATACAAATTTCATGTTAGAACAGGCAAAAAAGTTTTTCTAAGAAATATCTACTTCTAGATCAAATAAATTTTTTTTAGTAATTCTTTTCAACTACAAAAAATTTCGTTAAATCGACATGAGAATAACGTCATCCTTATGTTGAAAAAAATTTGTATTAAAATAAATATTTTATCTAGCAAACAGGTGAGGCTCTGTGCAAGCAATACCTAACGCTTTTAAAGGGGAGATTTAGTTGCAGGTGGGTACAAGGGATTTGAAGATTTTTTAGTTGTTACATATCTTTTTACAGAAAAAACTGAAACGTTTTTTAAATTTATTTTTAATCATTTAATGTAGCTCATGAATTAAAAAGTATTGGAATGTTTATAAAGTCGGATCAATGAAGATTCAAGTACAGTTATATTACACAGTTGAATGAGAAAATTGAATGGATATTACTATTAATGTTATCACCACTACTACCTATATTGCATTTTTGAATAATTTACCTTGTTGTAGCTTCCTTCCATCATGTACTGCTCTATTTGAATTGGGTGTTTTATGTAGACGCTATTCTTCAAATCATCACTTTTCAACCGTTCCAATTCCTTTTCAACGAATTAATATAATTGAACCGGGTAAGTAAAAAACCAAATAATATGGTCACTGATATAAACCATACAGTCACAACACATGTAATTTAGTATAATGTGCAACTTATGAAAAACATTTTAAATTACTTTCCAAACAGCAGATGAACAATTAAAAGGAACAAACTGCTTTCAGTAGAGATACTTAAATTAAGCAAACAGACAATTATTAAGACTCAAATGAGTGCTTAAAAGGTCAAAGCTATACTTCGATGAAACGAAAATTAGCTTTAATAACAAAAAATTCAATTAATAAGTTTACAGTTTAATCTAAAAAATTAAAAAAATATGTCAAGAGTGTTATTTCAAAAGAGAAAAAAATGAAATATGTGTTTTCATTGATTTGTATTTGAGCAACTTAATCATTTACAGATTTTCTAAAATTACATACATACATACATATGAACAATCCTTTTTCAATAGCTATCTACTACACAATATCATAAAAAATAAATTACTTGAAAACAAAAAACATTTTTTGTCCACATGAAACAAAATCATCATGCTAACAATGTCTATACTTTAATATTCAGCTGGTTTGATTGATTTTGTAGAATGCATATTAGAGTGATCAAGTTAAATTATGGAAAAAAATTATTGAGAGAGCCAAGTGAAGCACAAAATAAAAATTTGTGATAAACGGTTATGAAGAATCAAACTTATAAGAAATAAAAATAGGAGAAATAAGAGAGAAGTGAGTTTCAAAATATAAAAAGGGATGATCAAGAATATGAGAATATGCACACAAAGCTACAAAGCCTTAAACTCACAAGCACCTCACCAAATGACCTAGGCCTATGATTTACTAAATTTCAGGCAGATAGTATTCAAGTTAGGTAATCATACAATAACAACTCAAGACATGGCTCTTCTGCCTCCTTAGTCACCAACAAATATAAGGTGCTACATTCAATGAATAATATAAAGAGAGCTGATCTATAAACCAGATATTGATGATACAAAACAACTCAAGAAAAGTTAAAAATGAAAAATAAAATCAAAATCAAAAAATGCAATTGATTTGAATATGTGTTATCAGATTATTTGATTACAAAACCTTTCTTACTAACGGTATGAAAGTCAGACAATTTGTTTTCTGACAACAACCTCAACAAATTCAAGCCAAGTAGCTGTGCTTTGTATGGCGATTCCATAAGAGATGAATTCCTTCAAAATTTCAATGATGGGTAGTATTTTAATGCATTCCTTCATTAATAAATCAACGCTCATTGCACAAGGGCCGGGTAAATTTAAAAAGATTGAAAAATTTGTTTATCATCTATAAAATTTAATGTGAAAAATATGTCATTATAATTTTTATAAAAATGATTCTCCTTTTCACTAAATAAAATTATCTCATGATTCATTAACCATGACATGTATAGAAAATTTAACTATACATGCTCAACCAACTCTGCCTCTTTTTTCCTATTTTTATTCAATACAAATTGTTATTCCACATTTCGGTATGTATGTGGGAATACTTGGTTCACAAGGGAACCAGCGCGATTGATTACTTATAGGTCAGGGGAACATAGATCGATGATAGACTATATATTGGTAAGGGCCAAACATAGGAAGTATGTGAAGAATGTGAAGGCGATACCTGGTATGTTGCAGCATAGTATGGTTGTGATGGATATGACATCAAAAGAAATGGGGAGGAGGAAGAAGGATAAGTTTGTGGCAAAGAGAAAGACATGGAAGTTGCAGGATGCAGAGGTGAGGAAGGCATTTGAAGTGAAGGTGGCTGAAAATTGGGAGAGTGGTAAGGATGGAGATGTTTGGGAGAGATACAGGGACTGTGTGTTGGCTACGGCAGATAAAGTATGTCGATGGACGAAAGGAAAGTGTAGGCATGGCGAGACGTGGTGGTGGGATGAAGATATAAGAAGGGTTTTGGAAGTCAAGAAGGAGAGGTTAGGGTATGGAGAATGGACATGATGGAGGAAGCGGAGTCTGAGTATAGGAAGGCTAAGAAGGTTGCAAAACAGGCAGTGGCAACTGCAATGACGAAAGCATCAGATAGGTTAATGAAGGAAATGGAATTTGATGTGAGTTCGAGGTAAATGTTCAAAGTAGCAAAGCAGTCAATGAGGGATAGGAAAGATGTTATAGGGAATAGATGTGTTTGGGATGGATCTGGCAAGTTGTGTATAGATGAGGAGGAAAAAGCTCAGGTGTGGAAAGCTCATATGGAAAGGTTGATGAATGAAGAGAATGAGCGGGATGGAGATGTGGAATCCGCGGTCACACACGGACCTATAGAGAAGGTGACGATGGAGGAAGTAGAGAAAACAGTTAGAGAAATGAAACTAGGTAAGGCGACAGGGGTTTCGGAAGTGGCGGCAGAACATATAAAAGCGAGTGGGGTGATAGGAATTGAAGTTATGATAAGAATTGCTAACAGTATGTTTGATGATGAAGGTATACCTGAGGATTGGCGACACAGTGTGTTGGTGCCGTTGTATAAGGGCAAAGGAGATGTGAGAGATTGTGGGTCATATAGGCGTGTGAAATTGCTAGAGCACGGAATGAAGGTAGTGGAGAGGGTGCTTGAGAGGAGGTTGAAAAATATGGTGACAATTAATGAAATGTTGTGTGGGTTTATGCCTGGTAGGGGAACAGTGGACGCGTTGTTCATGGTGAGAATATTGCAGGAGAATTATAGAAAGAAGAAGATTGTACATGTGTTTTGTGGATCTAGAAAAGGCTTTTGATCGAGTACCGAGGAAGGTCATTGAATGGGCGTTGAAAAAGAAAGGAGTGAATGAGAGACTTGTTAAAGCTGTGATGCAGCTGTATGAAGGGGCAAAGACAAAGGTGAAGGTTGGAAGGGGGATGTCGGACGCTTTTAGTGTTAAGGTAGGAGTGCATCAAGGATCAGTGTTATCACTGTTTCTGTTTGCAATTGTGATGGATGTTGTGTGTGGAAACATAATGGAGGGGTTGTTATTTGAGATTTTGTATGCAGATGATTTAGTCTTGATGGCTGATAGCATGGAAGAATTGCAGTTAAAATTTGACAGATGGAAAAGTGTTATTGAAAAGAAAGGGTTAAAAGTTAATATTGGTAAGACGAAGGTAATGGTGAGTGGGGAAGGTGGGGAGCAAGTGATAAGTAAAATAGACCCCTGTGGGGTATGTGACAGGAGAGTGAAGGCTAACTCGGTATAGTGTATAGGATGTCAGAAATGGGTGCATAAGAGATGTAGAGGTGTGAGAGGGGCACTGAAAAAGGTGGAAGGCACGTTCAAATGTAAGAAATGTGTTCATGGTGTGATTAATATAATAGGACGGACTCAAGGACGGGGTTGAGTGGTGGTATTGAAAGAGTGGAAAGCTTTGTTTACTTAGGAGATAAGCTGAATGCGGATGGAGGATGTTTGAGCGCAGTTACGACTAGAGTTCGTGTGGGATGGATGAAATTTAGGGAACTGGGTGGGGTATTGTGTGGAAAGAAATGGTCAGTGAAGATGAAAGGGAGGGTATATAAAGCATGTGTGAGAGCAGCGATGGTATATGGTGGTGAAACTTGGGTGTTGAGGAGAGAGGAAGAAAGTGTACTGCAGAGGACTGAAAGAGCTATGGTGAGGATGATGTGTGGGGTTAAAGTGAAGGATAGGAGGAGTAGTACAGAGCTGATGTCAATGATGGGACTGAATGAGGACATTGTGACATTGATAAGGAGATCAAGATTGCGGTGGTATGGACATGTGTTGAGATGGGATGAAAGGGTCGGGATTAGGCGAGCGTTGGAGTTCGAGGTTGAAGGAGTGGTAGGAAGGGGTCATCCGCGATTGGGATGGAGAGAGCAGGTGGAGAAGGACAGGGTGAAAGCGGGGTTGCGTGATACTAAGGCGAGTGCCAGATGTGGATGGCGTCGAGGGGTATTTCGGTTTCATCATAGGTAGCCAAACGGCAACCCCCGATCTCGGGGAAAATGCCGTCTAAACGTGTTTTGTTGTTGTATGTGTGTATATATGTATGTATGTATACAGATATTTAGTAAAAGTATGTTCAATATCACACTAGTGTACAAACAATCATTCCTATATCATTATAACACTTCACACTTTTCACTCATCTCCACTCATGCCTACTGCCAACAAAACTATCCTATTTCCACTTTTTTATTCTATATTTCATAATGTTAAACATGCTTGCATGTTTAGCATTCATTATCTTTATTTAGAATTTCTCAGTAAATAACAAATAAGCGTGATGGATTAATATCAATTGGAATAATTGCTGACTTTCTGGAAAACATGAAAACTTACTTGCATGTAAATAAAGAGGTGCACATTATATAAAAAGGTTTAAAATAAATCAATTATTAATCCTACAATAGCCCAAAATGTAAGAACCAATCTTCATTTGCTTAACAGGACTTTCTATAAGCAAGCTGCACTATCTCATTTAAACAATTTACATTGAAAATTTTCTTTGTCAAAAATCAATTTAGTCTTAATTTAATTAGTGCAAAATGTCAAAGTTGACAACATTATTATTTAATAATTAAGTCACCTACTTTCCTGACCTTATTTGAGACAACAGAAAAATTTAGTTTAAATTAAAAGAAAATATATATTGAAAAATTCTGAGAATTAAATTAACAAAGCATATAATAAAATATATTAAATGAAATTACACTAACATGTTACTTAATTTGCCATCACTTTTATAGTCTAGGTAATAGCATTTTAATTGTGCCATGTATCTTTCAAATAAATCTTTGTTTTTCATAGCTATGGCCCACTGAGCACCTATTTCTAACGTATCTCCTAAAATGGAAAATGTTACAAAATGTTTAAATAATGAAAAAAATTATGTGGATTATTGGAACAAAAATTGAATTATTGAAATAAGTGAAAATAATAATATAATCTTACTCGCTGTTACAATGTGCTCAATGTTTAATGTAGAACTCTGAGAAGGTAAGAAATCAATTTGATACTCAACCAAGGTGACCTATTGTGTCGGTTGAAGTGTTATGTATTGTAATGTGAGGAAAATTATTTCAATTTTTTAATTTTTTTATGAAACTATTTTCATTTCAATTAGTTAGTTTGCCTAATCCTTTCTCAACATAAAATATTTAAAAAAAATGTTAAAAATAAAAAAAGCATGAAGTCGTCATATTATTTTGTTTCTGTGTCAAAACTCATCAACATATTAGATCTGTTTCTGTCAAGTCAAAACTCAAAAATTTATATTAGAATAGAAAAAAAGCCGAATCATGATGATGGGCGATAAAACAAACCTTCAACTTTTCCAGCATCTTACCACATTCGTCCAGATTAACCGGCTTTTTATTCCAAATTTTCATTAAATTTGAGCACATCTGAAACAGAACGTTTATATTTTTTGCTTCCGACATTTTATTCGCAGCGGTACACAAAATGAAAAAGTCCAACAAAAAACCTATTTGCAAACACAACAACGAAAAGACGTTGAATAACAAAACCATAGACAGTAAACTTATTTCGTACATTTATAATAGTATATTCCATATAATAGTATATTCCATACATAGAACATCTCATAAATGATTGATTATTAGACTGACGTCATTATATAGAATATAACATTATATGTGACATAGTATACACTCTATATATATGACTGACGTTAACGATTGAACTACACAGGGAATATCGTACATTGCATTTTTGTAAGTAAATTGCCTTGCGAGGTTACCTTCGTTATGCTTAGCTTCGGCATTCGAATAGGTAAGCGGAAGCAATTTCAAGAAATACGTGCTTAAACGTATTACACAAAATTTAAATTAAATAGCTACTGGAGTTCGTGTTCGGCGATCATGAATTTTTTAAATGGAATTGTCCTGTCTTGTCTCTTTCATTATGCTCTCTACTGGAAACAAGAGAAGCGGTCATGCATCCATTATAATCGATGCATGGGAGCTACAGAGGATGATCGTTTGAAGCGTACAGTGTAATGACGTATTTACTTCCAGGTGACTGCTCAGATTTCGCTTCATACATGTAATTGAATAGAGCTATCGATAAACGACAATTCATGACCTTTTATTCATAAAGATATCTACCCTAAACTACCCTTCTTAGTTAGCAACTGTTTCAATGCTGTTTAGTTTTTCGTACTAATTACTCAACCTCTGGTTACCAACTTCTAAAGATGTCGACATGCAAGACTCAGAAGACACTTTTGGCACCTCTTCCTTTAGGCAACCAATAAATACATGATCCCACGTACATTTAAAGAGGGGAAACACATAGCATCTTATTAAACACAACAACAAGTAATAGTACTTTATTTTATAATTTACAACGCAATTTAAAAGCAAATGTTCAATTTTATCAACATCTTCTTTTCTTTACAATTCCTTGAAAATTGGTCTTGCACCTGCAAAAAAAACCTTAAATGTATATCACGTCGTTTATTAAAGGAACATGCCCTTCCGGCATTTTCAGTTTGTACTAAAGCAGCATTGACTGTTGAAACGATTTATACTCACCTTTTATTGATCATTTTTGCATCTAATGGATAGTAAGTATAGGGCTCCAGATTCCCTTTGAGTTTATCTCCTTTACTTTTCTGAAAAATAAAATAAATTTCAAAATGTTAAGATTGATATACCATTTATTATCACTATCTGATTATACAATTTGTAAGGTTAAAGTTTTAACAGAAGTCCGCGTCTGTCAACTTATCCCATCTCAGTCCTTCTAACTACTGTTTGCTTGGTCATTATCGCCCTTTGAAAATACTATCAATAATTCAAAAAAAGACAGTAATTTACACGCAATTAGCTTAATTTTCAATGAAAACTCTGAAAAATTATTAAAATGCAATACAATGATGCAATAAAAAAGAGTAACAACTTTGCAGGTTCCGAAATTTTTTCTTGGTAAAGTACTTTTCTTCTTTGGCTTTTCCTTTTTAATTGATCGATGAATTCCCTTTCCTCCAGCTTAATAGATTGTATAATAAATTGTCATTGTACTTATAAGCGTTAATATTATTTATATTTAGTTGCAATTTGATGAAAAAAGATTCAAGGCCCGTCTCTTCCTGGGTTCAGAGGAATCAACAACACACAAACAGCGTGTGTGATTGTGCTAAGCGACGCACGACATACGAAGCATGTAATAGGTGGGCATCTTTTTGCAATATTCGAACCAGGTCACTCCATGCACTGCAAAGCAGGCGATCTTAACCACTAAGACATCACGCCGCCCATAATGCCCATCATGATATCAATCGATTAATCAATCCTCCTCAGCTTGGATATGAGTTTGAATGAGTTTGAAAAATGCCCATCATGATCGCAAAATGAAATAAGAAAACAATTACGTTTGTAAGATGATTTAGAATAAACTTCGTTGTCAAAGTCGTTGTCATCATCATCTTCATCATCTGTGACGTCATTTTTTCTTCCAATGGATATTTTTCTTTTTCTTGTCTGTATTGAGAAACATCGATGCTTTAAGAGAGAGACATGCAAATGTTAATCAAAGATATTGCGGCGAAATAGATGAACAAGAAAACGTTAAAAAAATTGTTGAAGTAGGACTCCTTCCATATCTATGTTAATTTTTTTATTTCTAATACCCTTCTTATCAACAGTGGGGATATAATATCCTCTGTCTACATAGTTCCGTGCAAACATACAAATCCAACATAACTCAGTCCAAACTACAAAACCAGTTTAGGTTATAAATGTTCTTAAAGCAATATGGACAACAAACTACTGAAACTAAATAAAAAATAAATGATAGAAGTGTGCAGACGTTGAGACCGACCTGAACGAAGCAACGAAAAATGGGGACCTCCAATTATTTAGTGGAGGTATCAAATTATTCTAAATGTTTAATTTTTAGAATTTGTAGGTGGTTATTCCATAATTTTTTTAAACCAGCGTCTAATCCTTACCAGCCCACCTGCACCATTGTTACGCATACAGTCAGTTCAAACTAAAATGCAGCCTCTAAATGATCAAAAATATGTAGTACATAAAATAGTTCTTGCGTATACTTACACCTATGTATGAAACATAATCATCATAGTGTGCACGTTGAAATGTAATTGCAATCAGATAAGTGAAGTTTAATTTAAAAACAGCTCATGCAAAATTGCCTGATAGAAAAGAATTAATTTTTCCAACCTTTGTACCAGAATCACCAGGAAGGTTTACAGCATCTTTAACATTAATCTTCAATTCTGAAAGTTTGTATGGTAATATTATTGAACAGTTACGACTTCACATTATAACATCATTGAAAATAACAAATAATAGTTAATCAATTTTTAAACAAACATATAAACATTATTATCAGACTTCCTTAAATAAGTTAAGGGAAAGTTTAATTTTAAAAACAGAAAATTGACCTACGTAACAAGTTATACGCCAATAATGCAGTTAAAACAGTTTTCCTCAATATGATTGAAAAACATTTTTAATTACAGCTATACTGATAAAAACCTTGAGCCTCCTCACTGATGGGAATAATGAGTCTGCCATCTGGCATAACTTTGAAGTAATCCTTGCTGTTACTCTTCTTCTTCATTTTCTTCAAGTCAGAATTTGAGTCTGAAAATAACAGATGATTGAATAAATTAATGAGTTTTTGAATATCATCAACAATGATACTATCTAACTTTGATACTATCAAATTGATTCAAGAGCAGTAAAAGTTGGTTTAAAGAATAAAAATTTTGCAGCTGCATCAATTTTAATCTTGCAAATAAAAAGAACCACTCTTTGTCAGCAAAATAGAAAAAGCTACTCCCAAAACACTCTGCGTTATATTCTTAAGAATAAACTTCAAATAACTTCTTGTAAGGTCATTTCAATTCTCAAAGCTTTCATTTCGTCATTAAGAAAATCTTAAAAGACAGTGCAACGTGTTAATGCTTGCTATTATTTCCCAAAAGACAACCAGTCCAACAGTATTGGGGCAAGCAAAAGTAACAGCAGAAACATGGATGTGGAAAGCAAGTAGTTGAAAAAAAGAGACAAAAGAATATAAAAATTAATTAAGTCAATTAAGATCAAAAGCTTCGGTCGTGACAAAAAAAAAGATGAAAACTTTTTGAAAAACCTAAAGTTTGGTACGACAAAACATCTCTCGCATGGTTAATTAAATAGAGCTTAGGTAGCCAGCCAGAGTTGGTTAGGTTAGTTAATTTAGGCGCAAAAGAATGCATCAAAGGTTTAATTTAAGAACATGTTTAAAAATTAATTATACTTACAAATAAGATTTTGATTTGCCGATGGGTCCAAAAAGTCAATGATTCCGTTATCTTCCTTTAAATAAAATTTGTCCTCCTGCTCGCTGTCGTTATCGGATTCATCATTTTCAGAGTCGGTATCCCTTAGAAGATCCTCAATGCTACAAATTTTTTAAAATTATTAAATTCTTAACAAAACATAAAAAATGATGGAACTCTTAAGAATGTTCAAACGGTTAACAAATGTTAAACAAAAAGACAGAAATAAAAAAATATCTGAAGCAAACACACAACACATTACACACAGTCGACATGCTGCATACCCGTTCTCTGATTTGTTTTCATCATTACGTTTCTCTTTCTTTGTAGATTTCTCAGTCTTCAACTTTTTTTTCTTATGCCGCTGCTCTTCCTTCCTGATATGATTGAGTATTCGATGGTGTGAGGCAGGAAGGAGCTCGTACAACACTTCAATTCTGAAAATGTACAGTTGGGTTGTGATTGGTTAGTTCAAATTTTATCATCTTAAAATATTTTCGTTTATAGTTAAAACCACAGATTTTAACTGACGCACTTTCATGCATAGGATTGCTTCATAGACAGTTGTTATTAAAAATGGAAAGAGCACTTAAAATAACAACTTTGTAAGTGGAAAATGTAAAAAAGCGTCATAAAAACGGCAAGCCAATTCATGAAATATTCAATATTAAACCTAAGAAAGTGATGATAGAAAAAAGTTGAAACCTCATAACAGGCTAGGATAAATAAATTGAATTTCTAATCGAATCATTGTGACGATTACTACAAATTAATCCGTGAAAACATATTGAAAAATTTTAAACTAAAAAAGCTGACATAATGACAACAATCAAATATAAAAACATTATTAACTATCAACATATCAACGATCAACAATAATAGAACATTCTTGCTATTTTAAATTACGTTTATTTCATTAGCTGTCTATAACATATTAGAATAAGTTAAATCCTATACGCTTTAAACTGATTAGTTGTGATTTCAAAAATTATGTTATTAATGGTTTAGTAGAAAGTTGTAGAAAAATGAGAAATTGCACAAGGGGAAACTAACCCAAACTTCCTGACCAGTATGATATACACTTCTTTAGATTTGAATCTGAAGTGATGTCTGTTGTCATCCTTCATGGACACCAAACTGCTGACCTAGGTTTTTAAAAGAATGCAACAAATCGATGTAATTTATGTATGAAAGATTCGACAATTTCGTAGTTAGTATTGGGCCAAATACGTATAAGAATATCTTATAAAATTGAAAATTGCACCTACCAGTGGTTTGAGGAATTGGTCCATCCTATCTGAGAAGCCCAATAACAACGACTTGAAAAAACTCAACCCGGATCTCACTATTTCCCGACTTTTTGACTTCAAGAGAAGGCATAAATAGTCAACTAAAATTTTTAGCAAATCTGCTTCCACAAGATCTGGTGAATATGAAGGTTATACGACATTAAGACAGTCTCAAATAATTCTACAATTACTGTTTATCAGCTTAATTCTATGCAAACAAATATTCACTGGTAAACAATAAAAAAATAAAGTTTTAATGGCTTAAATTTTAAGTTGCACAAAATAACTGTTTAATCATGAAGAGGATGCAGCCACAATGAGTTAAAAGAAGAGTTGGATCATTCAACCAATCAAGTATTACATATTAACCTCAACAACAATTATCAAGGCAATGAAGAAAACTCGCTCAATGATTTTATTTATGAAGCATGTTTTCAATGCAACTTAGGTGCTCAGTTACACAGTTATTAAACTACTAAAAGGCTAATTTTGTTTAAATGTTATGCCACGTACTCTCTTGGGCTCGACATTAAATATTTGCTTTACTATTCCTTTGAATTTTCTTATTTCCGCTTCGACCACCAATCATTGGATTGTTTAATATTAAACTTCGAAAAATCAATACAATCGATTAAACATTTTAAATTTAAAAAAAAACAATATGTTCTAACATATTGTTTTGTAAGACATAAATTTTCAATAATACATCAATTAAGTTAATCAATTAAGATTGATTAACTTAATTGTGCAAGCAATTTATATGAAGCAAGTACTTTTACCTAAATATCTTTAAAATGAAACAACAACAAAAATCAACCACCTTTGAAATCAAAAATAACTTTGTTAATAGCCAATACCGAGCAGGATACCAAGTGAGCATTTGAACTTGCTAATCCAGGAAACAACATGACCACGAAGTCTAGAAAGGCACCTGTCACAAAATAGATAAACATAAATGAAAATTAAATTATTTTAGCCGTGCTATCAACACCAAACATTGCACCCACTTATCCAGTCAAAATTATTTCCTTCATACAGTCTGACCTAAATTTTTAAACACAATTTTCAGTTGATTTAAAATAAAACTTTGTGCCTTAAATAAAACAATTAGAATTTTCAACACGAATGATGTCATAAATGATGTTGGTTGATTTGGCTGGCACTTCCGATGGGCAACATGACATGAAGAAGCATTGATAGAAATGCAAGATGGTGGGGAGTCGATTAAAACTTTATGTATTAAGAAAGGAATGATAGACTGGCTTGTTTCTTGAGGCAACGAAAAATAAATATCCAAATAGGTATCTACAAGAAAACAAATATTTTGTCCTCCATCTTCACATCAAAGAAAGGGAGACTTGAAAGTGAAGCTGACCAAAGTGGTATCAAATGTCAAAACTCATCTAGTCAGCATCAGGCTCAAGCATCATATCAATTTGAAACAATTAATAAAGTAAAAGAAAAAATTTTTTGTGTGCTTTCGTACAATATTCATTTTACTTAATAAAAAAACGGTAAATAAGGTTCCTCCACAGTGCAACGCTAATTTTATGAAAAAATAAGATACGATTGGCATAATTTTGAAGAGAGCAAGACAATTTTTTCACATGGTTTGATGGGGAGTATGGCCCAAAAAAGTTGAAAAACTCAACCAAGAAAATATATTGATTTGCACAGCATTACAAGCTTTACAACTTCCAAACTAAGTGTTTGAAACTGAAAATGCACGTAGTCATAAAAGTGTAATCTACACTCACCTTGTCCATTCCATTTGATGTATGTTCGTGCCATTTCACTCAATAATGAAAAGGCTGCTCGTTTTGCTTTTTGTCCTGTCGCTTTCGTGCAGAATATGGTCTGTTGAAATATGAATAATGTGAAGCATAAATATTGTATTAATAAATAATGAATTTATCTATTTCCCATGAACATCACATATCTTTTTAACCTCCGTAAAACAAAACCAAATGATTTTTTTAATTAAATGCTTGAATCAGTTTTCATGAAATTGATAACCTTAGAACAAATAATCAGACTAGAGACAGCAGCTGATAAAAATGGACAAAACTTATATAATATACTTATATCTTTATTAATTTAAATATTGATGTATGCAGTTAATAAATATCACAGCAATTTCCACATCATATAATTTACAACTATGCTTTTCAATATTTCTAGAAATTTTAAGTTCTTGAAAAAATTCTTTAACGCATGATCTAGTTTACGTAAGTTTTATCCGGTAACATGATCTGCGCTAGTTAACTCCTGTGTTATTTTTCGATTTTTCTAGCGGTGAATAGTAAATCATTGTCAAGTTTCTTGAGTTCAAAACTTGAAAACCAAAATTTGTTTTAAGCGTGATAGAACAAAAAAGCTTTTTTCGGTATTCCTATCCCATCTTCGGTGTTCAGATTGATACGTTGTGTATGTGGCCGAATGTTCATCCTGTGCCTCTACAATGTTAACTCTTTATTCGTTCAAAGTGAATACTTAACGGTCATTTAATTAGTTATTACGATCTTCAACTTTGTGCAATATAGTAATTTTACGTGCCATCATTATTGATGATTCCTTTGTTTCTAAATTTATTAAGAGGAAGGATTCCAATTGCACGTTGTTAAATATCTATTATTCGGATGTCTTTTTTCTATGAGTCTTGACTCGGCTAATCTTAAATTATAATGGTTGTTATTGTAATGTAAGATTTTAACATTGTTGTCCTTGATTTGTATTTGAATGTCAAAATGATCGAGATTGCGGTGGTATGGACATGTGTTGAGAAGGAATGAAAGGGTCGGGATTAGGCGAGCGTTGGAGTTCGAGGTTGAAGGAGTGGTAGGAAGGGGTCGTCCGCGATTGGGATGGAGAGAGCAGGTGGAGAAGGACAGGGTGAAAGCGGGGTTGCGTGATACTAAGGCGAGTGCCAGATGTGGATGGCGTCGAGGGGTATTTCGGTTTCATCATAGGTATCCAAACGGCAACCCCCGATCTCGTGGAAAATGTCGTCTAAACGTGTGTTGTTGTTGTTGTCCTTGATTTGTATAGCAATTTTAGTTTCGTGTTTCTTTTTCATTGTTTCATGTGATTCTTTATAGCGCCTGTTTGTACGTGCAACCTGAATCTTCTCGATAGCTTGGCCGTCGCCAAACAGCCACCTATAAATTTTACATGTTAAATTATTGCCATACTCTTTATAATAATTTATGTTGCTTGTTTAATAGTCGCTCTACCGTTTTAAGAAATACACCTGATTTTTAACTGGATTTTTAACTACCAAACCCCTGTAAAAAGTGTCCTCTTTAATTCTATTCTTTCTGTTTCTCTCCGCCTATGGAATTTATTACCCGTTTCTATTAAGAATTCTGCATTTTTAGGTTTATAATTCATGATCTTATTTTAAATGATCACTTTAGTACGCTTCACAGCTAATTTTTTTTTGTTCTTTATTATGCAGCTCTGACATAAGCAGAACCGCTTACATATCATCCCTTTATTTAAACCTCCGTGCCACAAAGACGGTACTATCAACACCACACGACGTACATAAACACGGCAAGCATCGCATCGTACCTGCATGGTGAGTGAAGGTCTTTGAGTTTCGGACAGACAGTATTCGAACCAGGCCATCGCGTAACTGCACGAGACATAGCACATCTACCGACTGAGCTAACTCACCGACCACAATGTTATGTTATTATTTGTGATCTTATGTTTTTTTGGTTATTTAGTAAATTAATTTTTTTTTGCTTTTATTGATTTTGGAAATTTTTTTCCGTTCTTTTTAGTACTAGGTGGCCTAACAAGTGTAAGCATCGGGTTTCCTTGTGTTTTGCTGAATAAATTATTATTGTATTTTATTGTATTGTATTATGTGTGTGTGTACACATGAGAGAAAGAGAGAAAAATAAAATTTGGAAACTAGCCTCAGGGAGAAGACTTATAATGAAGCCGTCGTTTCGAGTATCCAACTTTTTTATGATATTTTCTAAACATCCAAGACGGGCCTGTAAAAGTTTGACGCATCATTAAATTATCTCTTAATTTTTTTCAACAAGCGATAAAATATATTCTTACATTTATTTTTAATTAAGAAAAGTAAAAAAATTTATAAGAAAAAAAACAGACCGCTTTAGATATGGGATTGCAGGATGAAAGTGACTTAACTAAATGATCAGAAATGACACTCATGTTATTCTGAACAACACAGTTAGATGTCTCCGACGAGCATGCACATATCTCTTCCAACATCCTATAACTCTTTTTTTGAACTGTTCTATCTTCTGACTAAAAGTTCATGTGTATTTTTAAATGATCATTTGTTAATTAATTTTACTGTAGTGTAAACTCTGCTCAATACAGATTATGAAAAAGTAATGTCATTGACATGTTAAATAATTTATTAAAAAAAATCCAACATTGATGTTTTCAAGAGCCCATGAGATTGCCAGCTGCATATTTTCAGCAGACAAACCAGGAACCAGACCAACAACTAAATCCAAAACCTGATGCCTGTGGTTTAATTTTCACAATTTGTTATTTGAGAATAAGGCAGTGTGAGATTACTTTTTAATTTCTACACACAACTTTTTTCTTACTTACAGCCTATTTTACAAATATTTGAAGATGAAGCTATAACTTGTTTAAAAAGTGTTGAATTATTATATTAGTATTTGTCACAAATCGTTTATCATGCTTAAATATTGAAGTGCTGTTGTCTTGCCTCTCGATTATATCTGTGCATTTGTGAACCCACCACATAAAATACATCACAGGTTTGTTATGCACCATTTGACTCTAAATTTTTTTTGAAACTTCTTTTGACTATACTATGGCGTAATTATTTAGTTTGATAAAAATGTTTCAGATGAATAGAAAAGACTAAAACGGAGACGAGAATGGCCACTGCAAATGAGAAGGCAAAAATCTCAAGAATTTTTTTAATTAAACGTTGTTTATGTTTGCAAAATGTTACCGTGAAGATATGATTAAACTACATAAAATGTTAGCAATAATCAAAAAATGATGTTTGAGATGTTTTCTATGAGGAGTTTGTTCATATAGTAAGAACAGCACGTTATAAATTATGGTTGTTTTGTATGCAGTTGCATGAAGAACGTCAAACACAAAAACATTAAATTAGAAAGTAAATAATGGTAAAAAGTTGAAAAATGAGAATAAATATCGATGAAAGTTGAAATAATTTTATTCAATTAATGAAGAAACGAGTTTTTTTGAAGCATTTTAAAACAAAACGAAAAAATTGAAAAACTTAAAAAATAATAAACAAATAGAATAAGACAAATAAGCAACCTTTGAATTAGCGATGTGTCTGGGTTTTTAATCTTCTCAAAGCACACCGACGCACACTTATTGACTACCTGCATCATATTGAGATGTAAAAAAATTCAAATTTTGTCCAGATGTAAAACATAATTATGTACAGCGATCGCGGCCGCTAAAAATGACCAGGACACAGTTTGCCCAACTCCATTGTAGACATTGTTATGTGTCACAAACATCACAATGATATTGCAGCACACACATTAGTTCAATGTCACTTAAAATATTACATGATGTAAAGCCCATCGTAGTACAGAAATGATGAAAATGTTGGAAAAGGAACAGATGGAAGTAGAGGAATGAATAGATGTTAACTTTAAAATAAATATCACGTTTTGCATTTGAAAAAATCTTCAATCTAACTTAATCGGGTGTTTGGATGATTAACTTTAATATTCTTAAATCTAATCTAATTGTGTCTTAACTAAGGAGAAATAACTCCTGTCTGTTTCTCAACAAAGCTTAACATCTTCCCTTCTTATTCACCTCACCAACCATGTGAGTTAGAAGCAAAAAACAAAACCAATGACCATCCATAATGCAAACCGGTGAGAATTATTACAAAATGGAAAATTATAGACAACACTATCAGTTTTTCCAAAGCTATTTAAATGTCTACAGCTTACACGCACATCTTTCAGTACCCAAGTGATCATTCTTATTAGCAAAAAAATTAATTTTTTAATTTTCCTACTACTCATGCTGTAAAAAGCAATCTCGTTATCTATTACTACTATTGAACATTTCATGACAAAAATTGTTAGCCAGTCGTTTCTTATCAGAGCCAAAAATATATTTATATATTTGAAACAGTGAAAAACAAACTGACCTCAGGAGGTGATATTTTAATATAAATCTTGAAAGTTTCGAGAATTGCAAGTGTATGAGTCAACGGATGTGTCAAGGTCTCACTAAACTTCAAAACATCAGCATTCGTGGGATTAACTTGTTTGACAGATTTTGTTGATGTGTACAGATTGCAGAACAATGGGATGAAGTTCTTTGAATAGTGGCTTAACACTGTTCGCTCCTTCTCTGTTATGATAACAATCAATACCCTTATACAAATTATTTATTAAATTATGGTTTAAAATGGATAACTAAGGTCGAAAAATGTTTAATCTTTCAAGATTTTTCTCTAATTTTTAAAATATTTATTAACATAATTTTATTTTTTAAATTTGCAAAAAACTAATGACCAAGTAATTTGTCAAAAAAAAATATGAGGACGATAGGATGTGACAAAAAAGGAGCATTGGAATGTGTACAATATGTGAAATAAAAGCATTAAAAGAATGAAAACTGGCAAAAATTAAAAAACATGGAAAGAGGATAATTTTTTATTGAAAATAATTCAAAGCCCTTGAAAAATTAAAGTGATGCACTAACCGTTTTCAGTGTTATGCAGTACAAGTTTCCTAATTGACGACAAAACATCAAGACGAAGATTATCATCCGTTGAAATTATTTTGCCTAGAATTTGTGCTACTTTAGGAAACGACTGAAAATAATAAATAAATTTAACTAAATTAAATCAAACTAATACAAATTTAATATTTTTTATTATAAACAATCTACATAATTATATGAACTATAAAATATTTGTTAAAAATCTTGATAAAAATTCTAATAAAAGATTTTCTAAAAACATTTGAAAAAACAATTATGACCATAAATATTACTATTAAAACAGCTATTAGAAAATTTAGTAAATAAGAAAATATTGTCATTTTTTCCATTTTTCCTTTTGATCATTTGTATGCATCACTTATTAATCAACCTGTAGCAAAAAAAACACACATGCCTCATTCGATGACTTGTGCCAAATTAACATACATGAATCAACCACCAAATGGCATGTACAAAAATTAATAACACGCATCCTTTACCTCAACCAGATCGGTTGTCTGAGGACAGAAGCCCGGCAAAAGAGATGAAATTTGATTAACAATCGCCTCATATGATTTAAACGTGGCTTGATCACCATGTTCCTCGGTTTTTGACGAAAAACTTTCTGATAGTTAAGCAAAATTTGACTACGTTATTTCCGTTATATTTATTATTTTTAAATAAATTTTTAAATTAAATTATAAAAATATATGTTAGCATAAACAAACAAGCAAACCTTAAAAAATAAAAACTTATCAATATCTAAAAAGCAATATAACTAAAAAACTGATATCAGATGCAAAGATGCAAATTATTATTATATTTTAAAAATGTTAATTTTAATCGCTAAATTTAAAATAGGTGCAGCTGAAGATACCACTGAGAGATGCATTAAATGACTTACTTGTTCACTATGTTATCATTTAAACAATGTTTATCGACCACTGATTTCAAATCTGTTATTAACATTTGTTGTACTGTTATTCTATTCTGATTGGACTACAAGGACAGTTTCAAAAGTTAATTTTCATTTCCAGAAATACATAGAATAAACAACAGTTAGCGATTAAAGAAGTTTTATACTTTTTAACCAATAACTACAAGTTATCAACATTACATTCGACTTTTACAGTTTTGACGAAATCTTGGCTGCCTTCAAATTAATCAAAAATCACTTCAATCTTGTCAAGACTGATATTAATTTACCTATAATGTTTTATGACCACTTGGATAGAATGCATGCACTTGGATGCTTCATCGCATAAGATTGGCCATCTGGTATCAATGCTACCACCAGAGTACTCACTCAATCATCTATTTTCAATAAAGAGGCTCTTCAATAATTCTTATTCTAGTAGCCAAGAAGGCTCATGGGGTACTATTACATCAAAAAAGGGAAGGATCCGGGATCTTTCATGTTATCAGCAGCTGCTCTACTACCCACAAAAATCGTCTTTTCGGTAGGTAAAGTGAAGAGTCTTTTCGGTAGGTAAAGTGAAGAGCTGCATCGAAGAGGAACTTCTGAAAGCTATTGAACTAACCGCTGTAGAAAGCATATCAGCCTTAAAATCTTCCCCAGCCCGTTCTCAGCAATCAATCAGCGACCCTTCAATAAAATTTCTCATAACCATTTTAAAACGTTAGCAGGTTGTTTTTAAAAATCCTGAAAATTAGCCAGTTGGTGTGGAAATTCACTCATGGTAGTTTCCACAAAATAAAATAAAAACTGCTACTACTACTACTTCACCACTCTATTTTAACCCTGTCAACTGTCATCGTCGCTGGTTAAATCACATCAACATGAAGAAAACTCAGTTGAGGTAGTTTCAACTTCATATAAAGTTCAACCAACCAGTTGAGTAGAGTGTATCAACAACGATGGGCCCTGCTGAATTGGTCAAGCCACATCAACAACAACAACAACAATAACAAATCACATCCATGATGATGATGATGAGGCATGTAATTCTTTAATCTTTATAAACTTAAGTTTAAACTTCCCAATCACAACATAAAGCTACTTTACTATTCACTTAACTACCCTTACCTAATTTACTGTCTCACTTTAAAATTACATTATTAAATAATTAATATAAAATAAATAAAATATAAATATTACAAAACATTAAACATAATATTTCATTTTGATTTTATAATTTATAAACAACTAACTAATATTTTTTGAGCCATTCTTTTTTTTTCCTTTTTTAACTTTAATGCAGGTCGTCTTTTTTTTAACAACTTTTCGAGGCATTATTTTCTTACGATCGATGTATCCAATAAACAAATCAACACGTGCAGAATTAATTTTTAGGACCCTAAGCAGTAAGTCAGATGGATGTTTTCAGCAACAAAAAGTCTAAAATCAAAGAACTTTGAAAAACGAAAAAAAATATGGAAAAAGAAAAATTTGTTTAGCACATAAAAATTGAATATACTTTATTCTTATTACAATGTTGTAATAAGAAAGGCAGACAAAGCTCCAACGTATGTAATATAAAATACAAATATATTTGATATATATAGTTTAGTATTTTTTTTATTATTATTATTAACAATCAAGATCTGACAGACGCAGAAACTGTTACATCATGAAGGTATAAAATGGTAACAAAAAAATGCATAAATAAATAAAAACGGAGAAAAAAATGTTTAAACATAAAAAGTATTAAAAATAAAACAAAGTAATAAAATAAATAGGCAAATAAATAAAGTAATTTGTTAATGGACCAAATAATAACTTATTAAGTTAGTGAGATGATCGATAAGTAAAAATAAAGCTAGATTGTGTAAATAGTAAAATTTTATTTGGTGCTAATATGTTTAAGGTGTCTTATGATAAAGATCTTTTTCTGATATGCTGATTAAGTAGCGACTATTATTGATCATAAACATGGAATACCTGAAGAAGCCAATCAAATTTTGAAATTTCAACTTTTTTATAGTTTATGAATAAATATTTATTCATTTTTTAAAAATTTAATTTTGATTGTTTTTAATTGATTTATTTTATGCATTTGTTTAATTTTTGTGTCATTTAGTCACGCTGAGCAACACATCCACATAAAAAAGATGCAAGCAAGGAAAAAAAAGCTGTACAGAAGTGGTGCTCATAACGTTTTTGTTCTATGCAAAAATTGATTCACAGATTTTGTTGCCTGCCATGTTTGTTGATATTTTTAGGTTAGTGAATAATGCAGGCGACTAAAAATATTGTGGCCCAAGGTTGCCGCCATCTTTAGCGATTGACTTGATAGTTTGACGGCTTGGTGGATTGTGTTTTGTAATTGCTCGGTTTTGTGCATAACCGCTTTTTCAACTAATTCTAAACGACCATGATGACTCAATAGCAAATACATCAAATCTTCAAACTATGCCATTTCCAAATAATAAATCGTTTTTTATTGAAGACGTACTTTCAAAGGAGTAATCAATAATTTCAGAAATACCTTATCTGCTGGAAATGACAATATATCAAATTTTACTCTCATAATAATTATTGTCAGCATTTTAGAGTTATTGACGCTATGCATCAATTTAATATTTACTGCTGAAATATTTTCTAAATGCCTTAAAATAACAAAAGTTTTTCCAGTTCATAAAAGTGGTCCGACTTTTCAGGTTTCAAATTATCGGCCAATATCCTTAGTATCAAAATATTCTAAAGTTATGGAAAAAATTTTGCATTCAAAAATATCAAAGTTTTTTGATGAGTGTGGCCTTTTTTTGCATGTCAGTATGGATTTTAAAAAGATTACCTACTCTACAAAGTTAGTGGTCTTAGACGTGATGCAATATGCTTTGAAAATGTTTTATTTAAAGTTATCTACAATGTTTCATAGATATTTCTAAAGTATTCGATTCCATCAATCATGACCTGTTGTTAAAAAGATTCAACATTATGGAATTTGTGATCTAGAGTAGAATTGGTGTTGAACCTATACATATAATCGTCCTTTATATGTAATCAACAAAAATGTTAAATCTAATTTGTTACCAATAGACGACGGTATGCCACAAGGATCCACACTCGGTCCAGTATTCCTCAACATATTCATTAATGATTTAGCAAATGTTAGCTTTTTCCTTATATTTCTTTATATTTGTTATGTATGCGGACGATACAACGATATTAGCAAGCGGCTGCTTAGTGCAAGAAGACGAAATTCGCGTAATAACTAAACTTTTACAATTTGTCTAGATGGATGTTTTGCAATTATTTAAAAATTAATATATCAAAAACTTATACTATTTTTTTGATCCTATAATTGTAACTATTTCAAAATTTTGTTCAATAATTTATATTAATTGTACTATAAATAGAGTGGAAAATATAAAGTTTCTAAGTATTATTATGCGAGTAATTTAAAGTTGAAAGATCATATAGGTGTTATATATATAAATTAAAGATGTTATTATCTAAACCAATTCTCATCAATTTTAATTATTTTATTATATTTCTTATGTGGTGTTACTATTTGTCGTATGTCATAACTAACTGGTTGTCAAAACTTTTTTATTAGAATTTTTTATAAATTAAAAAAATTTGACAAGATTTTGTTTTATTTTTCACAGTTTGGCTTGTGATCCATTATTCAGTTGCATATATTAAAAGTTTTATTATTTTTTTTAAAATTAATTGTTTTAAATAAATATGCTCACTGCTCAGTTTCATTTTTTTGTAGTGACTTCATCTTTGACTAGTGTTCGGGTGTTGCGTCATACCCCGGTGTATTGTTCTATTTTATCCCGTACAATATTTCATTCTAATTTTGTATTAAATTTAGATATAAAGTTGTCTGGGATGTTTAAGAAAAGAATTATTACAAAAAAAATATCGCTTGTTCTGACTTTATGTGTTTTAAACTCAATCTTTCTAAACTTGAATTAATTTGTTTTAATAAATCTAAACGTTCTATTGTTATTTCTTCTATTATCTTGCCTAATTTTAAAACTTTTGATGTTTCTCACAAGTTTTGTAGCCTAAACCTTATTTTTTAATTTAGCCTGTCTCATTCTTTTCAATTTAATAATGTTGCCAAAAGTTTTTACTTTTATCTACGTAGAATAAAAAACTTTTGCCTTTTTTGACGATCCTACTTCTCTCATTCTTGTTACCTTTTATTTTATCTAGGATTGATTATTGTAACTTGCTCTACTAGGGTCTTCTTGATTTTACACTCTATCATATAATTAAAACTTTTAACTCTGATGCTCGTCTAGTTGCTCGTGCCCCTTTTTTCTCTTATATTTCCATATTTTGTTGTCTTGCACTGACTACCTACAAAATATAATTTAATTTTTAAACTTTGCACTTCAATGTATGTTTCAATTTAAATTATTTTCTTAGTATTTTCAAAAATTTTAATTGTGTCTAAACGTCCCCGTTTACGATCGTCTTCTTTTTTCTTTTTTCTGGAACTTACTATTTCCTTCTCTAATTATTTATGGATTATTTACAAAGTTTAGAACAGATTTCAAAACCCATCTGCTTGCAAAATTCATTGAGGAGCTCTTTGAACATCGCAGAAATAGCGCTTTGTAAACTAATTGATTAACTAATTGATAATATTACATAAGAGGTTTGTTTTGGTTGAACAATTTTTTTGAAATTTTAATAGTATATTACATGTTTTTAAAAGACAAAAATAACTTTGAAAAAATGTGATAAAAAAATTACGTCTTATATCATTAAAATGCTACATCCATAGTGTCAATCATATATTCAAAATATTTATATTGTTCTGCGCATAACGATTACTTAATTTATAGATATAAATATATATATATATATATATATATATATATATTATTGTAAAAATCAATAAAATGTCAATTACTACGAAAAAATGTTTAATGTTTACGCGTTTAATTCCATAGAACAAAGAAAAGTTATTAGGCAGGTAACAATTATTATGCCATATCCATTATACCCATGACTTAATTGTAGAAAATATTTTACTTTTAAACTATTTTTTAAATCAATACGGCACCACGGTGACGATTTGATTATTAAAATCATTTTTATTTTGTTTATCGTATAAAATATCTTGGGAACATTAAAAATGGCGTCACAGACTTTTAATTTGTCTATTATTATAGCTGGTGTTATTTTAACTTTAGCGTACATCAAACGTAACTACGATTCTAACGAAACATATTTGCAAAATATTTTAGAAGGCCTGTTGGTTGCCGAAAATTCGGCTAGAGTTGCTGACGGGTTAAAAGTGGCCGTAGGATTTGGCAGTTGTATAGATGTCATCGTACCTGCTTTAGAAGTTTTAAGGCTTTTGAATGTAACGGCGCCTAAAGTTTCTCAACACCATCACGCCATTCATGACCTGCAACAATTTACAGATGCCTTTGCCTACTTTTTCAGTCATGGAGCTGCTGCTGAGTATGCTATTTTTTATGCTATATTATTTATTATAATACATTGTTGTGTTACCAAACTTTTTTCATTCTGGTTTATTTAATTTTGTTTTTATTTTGGTTTTTTATAATGTAAATTAGGACTCAAGGCAGCTTGTGTTTGTTTGTTTGTGTGTGTTTGTGTGTGTGTGTGTGGGTGTGTATGTTTGTTTGTTTGTGTGTGCGTGTGTGCATGTGTGTCTGCGTGTTTGCTTATAGGATAGGATGAATGAACATATAAATATAATAGACAAATATACAAACATGTAATCATTACATGTTTGCATATTTATAATGTAATGTTATGTGTTTAAAGCTACTTTTAAGTAAAAGTTTTCAAATTTTAAAAGAAATGATTTTTTTAAATCTTTAAATCAAAAAAGGAAAAAATATTTGGTTAACATTGTTTTTAAGCAAAGATCATGGGAATGATTTGAAAGTATTAAAATCAAATGATGAATATCTTTTTTAATGCTATCTGTAAGAAAACAGTTGGTAGATCATAAATGTGCAAAATATGTTGTTTGATGTATTATATAAAAACTTTTTTTTACATTAAAATAACAAGAAAAAATTGACAATAATTTGTATATGCTAATATTAAATTAAACCCATTTGGTATTCATTTGTGTTTTGATCTAAGATGTGAGTGCATTTTAGTGCTGTAATTGCAGTGATTTATATCCATTTTGGCTTATCCACTTAACTTTTTAATTTAATTTAATAATATTTAATCAATAAACATGTCTGCAAGTATTGTTGCATTTCATTCATTCATAATGCTTAGATTTATATTTATTCTGAATGATTGATGCTTTACATCAGAGTTATTTTGTACGATATTAATTAACTATTCTATAACTTTTTCCCAGTTTCAAACGAACTACCACCATAACTTGAAAGATTTTTAAAATCTGAATTTTGTATTAATCCCTTTTGCACATTCAATGCAAGATCCATCTTTCTACTTATCCATTTATATCATTTTGCTTTTTTTTCAATTACTACTTGTTAAGTTAGCCAGTATAAAACTCCATTCAATTCATTTATCCCAATAATAATTATATTCATTATATAATTATATAATTATATGATCCTATATAATTATATGAGCATGCCAAAAGCACTTGCTCATTACCTAAACCTAACTTCTTTCACAAAAATGCTAACATAATTTTAATTCTTTAAAATATTCTTCTTTGTTTCTTTATTATGAATTTATAAATAATAGTTAATAATAATAAATAAGTAATATAAATATAATAATTATAATTTTAAATTATGGTTGCATTATGCAGGCATTATGTGACAGATGACAAGTTTTTCAAATCATTAGTCGACGCTGCCTTGGAAACAAAATCAGCAAGGCAGGTTGTTGGCGGCAATGCTCCAGTTATGCTGAATAATTTCAAGAAGTTGGGCTTTCAAGTGCTCTTAGGTGCTCAGATGACTGAAAAATTACGGAAAATGATTGGCGATGATATACTGGGTTTGTTTTTACCTTTCTGCTTTTTTTGTTTTGCTTGTTTTATCAATCAGTTGAAAAGCTGATCTTTACTATTATTTAGAAATTTGACTTAGTAAAATATTTATTTCTTCTATTTGTTTCCATTATTTTAGAAATGTTTATATCTCACTCTTGTTCATTTTGAACTATTAAACTCTTTATTTATACCCATCAAATTGTCTGAAAAACATTAAACTTCGCTACATTGTTAATATTATTTATTACTGGGTGTCATTTCTTAGATAATTTTTTCAAATATCTGTAGCTATCAAATATTACACTATCATTGTTTTGAATGTTTGTTTCTTGGGTCTTCTCTATTTCAATTCCAACCATTTCGTTTCTTTTTTGTTTTCTTGTCAATTTTGTAGAATTGTACTTACTGAATTATTAATTCTGCCAGTTGCTGGAAGTAATGTGGAACGTGATGACATCCATCTAATTTTAGAATACGGCAAAGGAGAAACATGGGGAAACTTTGAATCACCAAGGGCTAACAGGTGATGTTATCATCATTATCATTATTGCAATGATCATGTCATTGTTTTTATTATCTGGTGTAATTTAAAGAAAAAATCAGTGAGTTTATTCAACTTCCAGCTAGCTTAGCATAGCTAGTTTATTTTTTGAAAATTTTGGTATGAGTTTCATTTAATGCTCTTTTACTTTTTCTATTTATATTCAAGGCAAGAAGAATGCATTGTTTTTGAGTGACAAATAAAAAGAGATTTTTTTTATTAGTTACAAACTAATCAGGCCTATCATGATGCTATGTTATTGGTTGAGATTTTGTGAACCTCGTAAATCCTGGTTCAAGTCATTGTACAAATATGCACAGCACAGACCTGTAGTATCATCTGTTGTGTTGTAATCATTCATAAAGTTGTACTTACATTGGCCGTCATTACAAAGCTTTGGAAATTGAATCTTTCAGATTGAGTAACTGTTTGAAATGACATTATCAATAGTCCTGTCACGCGGGTCACAATATTTCTATATTTTTTATGTGTTTAACTCTTCCATGTTATTCTATCCTTTTGTTACTCTTATTTCATTAATATCCATACGTGAATACATTAGAAGACAGACTCTAATATTAACCTGCCTTTCAGTAACATGCATTCAAATTAAAATCTGCCAAACATTTTTAATGTGAGGCGCAAGTTTATGAAAATCCTTTATTATCCTACAAATAATCACTGAAATTAAAAGCTTTTCGAAATATTTCTTTCACAAACAAACTTCTTTTCTTATTTTTAATAAATTCTCTTTATTCCACATTGTCACTCAAATGACATTTAATTTTTTTCTGACATTCTTATCTATCCACTTCTCAGGATGTAACCTTGCTTTTGTACTCATAGCCATCTATATTAATAACATTTTATTTATTGCCTAACTGATTGCAGATTCATCATACATAATGACCACAACAATCCTATGCTGAAGTCACTGGAAGAGTTTTCAGTGAGTCTGAAGACGTTTAAGCCACATTTGGTTGTTGTTGGCGGCTTGCAAATGCTTGACAACTTCCCCTTTAAAACTGGTTCTCATTTTTTGTTATTCACTGCACCTAATTTATTTGATATGATTGATCAGACACTGTGATGATGACACATAAACATTTTTTGCTGTGATGAAATGGTATTCTCTAAGTTTGAATAATTTTTATGTGAAACAGAGTTTATTTTGTTTGTGGTTCTAAAAAAATTCTCAATAATTATCTTAATAATTTGTTTTAATAAATTATATCCAAACTTGGATTTTTCAAATTTCTTATCAAGAAAAATAAATGCATCTGTATGCAATCCAAAGGTGAAAGACGAGCAAGATTGAATGAACTTGCGAAATTGCTGGGCGAACTCGATGCTGACACACACATCCACTTTGAAATGGCTCATTTTACAGATGCTGACTGTCTCAAGGATATCTTGGATACTGTTGCTTATCACTGTGATTCTTTTGGCATGAATGAGCAAGAGCTGCCGAATTTGTTAGGTACTTTGGCTTTTTCTTCTAATTTACTTTTTAAACATTTTGTAGAAATTCAAAGTTGTTTATCACTGAACGTTTTTTAAGCGTTTATCATCATTGTTATTGGATTGAGGTAGGTTTATTAGAAGATGATATGCTCACTCCCTCATCTGATCCGAGTCCTCGCATTGCCACCACTCTCGATCAGATGAGACTTCTTTTCAAGCTACTCAAGACAAGGGCCTTTGAAATCGACGAAAAGATTTTGAAGCACGAGAAACTAGATGACAGCAATAAAGATGACATTGAAAAAGCAGAAGAAAGTAATTCTAATGACGTTGATGACGGATACAAAAAACAGCCGTTACGAAAACACAAAATAACTCGTCTCCACGTGCACACACTGGCATTTCAAGTCATCATGACAGAGAACAGCTCGCCGTGGAAGAACAGCATGCAGGCTGCGGCCAGGGCGGCTCTCACAGCCAACAGACACACCTGTGGCTCACATCAGGTAACAACAACTCTTTCGATTATTTTCGTCATTCTAATACTAAACTTTAGGCGTAATTTCATTATAGAAATCTTCGTTGATTTTTGTTTAAAATTAATGTAATTTAAATTTTGCTATAAATGAATGAAGAAATATGTGAATATTCAAAAATTAATTTTTTATATTCTTACAAAAAATACTATATACAAATGATTGTCAGAGAGTAAAATTGATTTTGTCGGTTATATTCTAATAAAATAGTTTATGATTCCAATTTTAAATTAGTTTTACCTAATTGGTTATAAAAGATAATTTTTTTTCTACAATTTGTTCGTTTGCAGTCAATTTTTAGTGATTTCTCATAAGAAATTTAAACCTTATGTCAGCATAATTGTTATTAAATAAATTAGAAAATGTCAATATGCGTGCACCGTTTAGAAAATTCATTCAAATTAAGTTTTTTAAACTTAATTCTTCAACCTTAAAAAAGTATGCACTTTGAAATTACTGAATTTGAACACATTTGAAGTGAACGTAGAACCGTTAATTGAATGTTATGTGGAGATAATCAAACTACGATAGCAATATGCTTGCTATTTTATGCGTAATCTATCTATTAAAGAGGTCTGAATTTTATTGCAGTAGTTTCAAGCTAGTTACATAAGAATAGATAATTTCATTTCAACTCTGTTACACTTCTTTAGCTACATTAATGACAAAATTAGTTTTTTTTTAGCTGAGTTTGTCCCTCACACATATTCTTGCGGATATCTGCATTACATTTTCTATTTGCTGTTAACTCAGTGTTATCTTGCCTTCATTGTCTGGTTACACCACTTCTGCCTACCAAGCTAAGGATTTCATTCATTAAATAAATTATGCTATTGCACTATTTGATTTAAAGAAGTAGTAAATAGTAAAGGCAATAAAATTTTATTTATTAGCCACTTTTTTTGTGACAGATAAATTTGGAAGCATCAAAAATCTTGATGGATGATTCCTTCTCACTGACGAGAAGAGAGAGTGGTCCAAGGTTGCAGGTTGATTCATCGGAGCCAGTGACGTGTTGGTACGAAGATGATACGGACTTTAAAGTTTGCTTAGCTCCTGTGATTGTTTGCACTAAAGTCGTTCAGACTGTTGGAGGGGGTGACAACATATCATCTTCTGGACTCGTCTTGCAGATTTAAGCATTGTAGTTTGAGATGGTTTCATTACGATGCTGTTTGCACATCACTCGCGTTAATTTAAAATAATATTAAAAATCAGCTCTGCAAAGTATATATCGTTTTGGCAAACTTAAGTTTTATTTAATTACATGAATTTTTTACATTTTATTATTATTTTGAGGCATAAACATTACCATTCAACGGTGATTCCTATAAAACATGATGCTTATATACAACATCACTGAAACTGTTAAGATGGTTTTTTGTTGACGACACATTCATGTACGACATTTTTGTGTAATTTCTGTTGATTTTGTTCATTCATTCCCATATTAACTTTAATTTTAGTTTATGCATTTCAACACAAGCCAGATTTGAACGATGTTACCGTTTCTCTATTTAAAGTTTAATTTTACGGAATCTTATGTGAAGCAATTAGGGATAATTTTTTCAATCTCAGGTAGACGAATGTCTCCATCGATAATGAGTTACGTCATTTGCACCATTCAGTTGCGAGCCTTAAATATCTTCGCATAATAATTAATAATCTGCTTATAACTCAATATTTTTGAAAAATGGTCTGATTGCGTCTATTAACTTGTAGATTTATAAGAATGATTATATTTTTGTGATCAGGTAAGGATAAGCCGCAGATGCTACCACATTTTTAACTGGGCATTTTTGTGCTTTCTCTTGAAAACTCCCGATCAAGTGTTCGTCCATTTCTCTTTGTTGTACTATACATAAATATTTTGAACAATCATTCCGAATCCTGCTGATGTAATATTATAATTAAAATCTAATAATCGACTTCACGGACCACTGGTAAATGAATACACTAAACTAATTTTCCTTCATTGTAAATTTTCATATTTCATTTTTTTCAAATGTAAATAAACAGTGCTTATTGGTATAAATTTGATGTTCCAACTTTGAACACGCACATTTTTGAGGTTATTAATTTTTAGTTGGATTGAAACATGTGCAAAATGCATTTATATCAGACTAATTAATATTTATTAACATCTTGAGAAAAAGTCATAATTTTAATAGTAACCTGCATTGCATGTCAATAAAATTCAGTTTGATCGTAATCATTGTTGTATCGTTGGTCACTGGACATTTCGAATATTCTCTGGTTGGCTTTAAATATATTTTTAATCTTACACTCTATTTATATTCAAGCAAGGAAATATTTGTTCTCAAAAAAAATTGTGAACCCAAAGACCGAGAACGATTTGGCGGCGAAGATTTTTTTAAATCTCAAAAACAGCAATAAACTGAAAGAACTCCAATATTGTTTGTGCAGACACTTCTTAAGTCCTGTTTTTAAATTTCTTCGAGTTAAATATAAAAAAATTCAATTTTTTAAAGGAAAACCGAATTACGTGTAAGCTTGTGCGGCCTGTATTTTGCTCATTTTGGAATAAATCGCTAACGATGGCACATTGTTTGTTGTACAGTATTGATATGGCTGTTGGCAAATGTGAAAGCGGCAATGCATTTATTTCACTGATTGATTGATTGGACTTTTAATTTAAAGGAAATTCGAATTTAGCAATTTTGCCGTCTGTTCCATGATACCATGCATTTATGTCCGAAATCATGTTTAATATTTGTGAGAATTGAAAATTTGTAAAAAAACCTTTTCATCGTCTGAGCTTAAAAATCAATTTATAAAATCGCAAAACAATTGTTTGTCCATAATTTTTATTGCATTACAATAGCTAATGACGGCAATAAATGATAATGAATTAGAATAATCATTTTTACAAAAAGTCTAAGATTCGGCAGTAGAACTACAGCAAGAATGCCAGTTTCATCCTAACTACACCTGATGAAATGAATTCATAAAAATAAATCTCCGGAGCGATGTGCATGAAAGTTCCGACCTAGTTAATTTGCAATATAAGTGAACTTTATCAAACACATTATGGTATTATTCAACAATTATCGCAATTTAAACCAATACAGAAAATAGTAGAATTATAAAAAAATGCCGAAAAATATTTAAATTGAATAATCGATTACAACTGATCCTGAACTCGAGAAAAATGTGTATTTTATTATATTAGTCCCGGAAAAGATGTTGCTTTTGAGAATTAAAAGGGAATTTGAACCATAACGGCTTATGACTGCGAAGAAAAGACTTATGTAAAGATGTTGAGCCAAGTGTGAGCTCAAGTAATCTATAAAAGTACGAAGTTAGATTAAGTAAGAACAGTTATCCTAAAATTTGGTGCATCATTTTTATTCGTAAAAAATAAGCATGAAAAATTCGTTCTCGGATGTTTCCATCTTATCGACTTCAGCTAGGACAGCACAGGTAGGCTTCTATCAAAATGGGCATGACTTTTGAATAAATCAAGTTTATAAAGATGGACTCCTCCGTACAAGCAAAATGCATTGAAGATCGTATTTCAAATTATAATTTTAGTGAACAGGAGAGAAATAATAACATTCTGATCTTTAAAAAGTATTAGTATATGGACCAGTTCGGTGTTATATGCATATGCTCGTCAACGGCTCGATCTCCTAAACTTTTTGGTTGCTTTGAAATGCAATTATTTCAAAAAAATGAATAAAAAATAAATTAATTTCTTTTAATTTAAACAAGATACTGAAGAGAGCCAGCAAACTTTTAAATGTTTTGACACGCCAAACCGAAATATAAATTTAACAAAGCAGTAAAAAAGTTTGATAGTCAATGCATCTTAAATTTACAAATACAAAAAATCAATAAGAACTCATATTGGTAATGATATAATAAAACAATATTAACTCAGATAAATTTCTTAAAACCACTAACATGTTGAAATAGTAGGAAAAGATTAAAAATCCAAGCGACAAAATGATATAATCTATGATATGAAGAACACAAGTATTTAGGAAACAAAATACAAATTATCGTAATTTACAGGTTAAATAAATAAATTGTAATCGTGGAATGTAAAATATTTGCTATCTAGCATATTCATCAATTAGAAATTACAATTTCTCTGTGTTAGGAAATTAGTTTTTCATATATTGTAATGTTTGATTTATGAAAAAGCGCAGAGACTGGAAATAGATAAAACGCACGGTGAATCATAACAGGTGATTGAAAATGTTTGCTGGAAACTAAAAGATGTCAAACCCATTGTGTTGGTAAGAGACTACTGGCAAATGATGATAGGTTGATGTTACAAAACATTAGTGTTTGGATTACGTACTGGGGGGGCAAACTCAGTGAGTGGTCATGCAGGATTAGGAAACCTTTAAACACAGCTTATATAAATATATATAAATATATATATATTATATATATAGTATAATAGTTAAATAATATATGTATGTATCCAGTGAAACAATGATAAAACCATAACGCATCATTAAAATAGTTAAATATACATAAAAAGCGTAATATTAAAACTCCACTTTATCTACTAACTCACATTTAATTTACAATGACACATTAGTTAGATAATCGAAACGAATTTATTTTATTTACATTTAAATCATTTTTTGACAATTAAATAAGTATGTTATTATTAATAGCAGAAAAATAATTTTCTAGCATGGAACATCTGAGAAGTTACGCTTTCAACACGTGACAAACATTCAAATCGACATCGAATTAAAATATTAAAAACCATTTAAATTAAATTATATAATATATATGTAGGTATGTATATAACTTAAACACACGCTTATTGGTATAGAATGAGAATTAATTCATCAATAAATACACTATAAGTTGGGATATTAGAAAGCATTCTTCTGTTCTAACTTGAATGTTTTAGCACACGTTAGGACAAACCGTTAAGAGCAAGAACATAAACAACTTAACCACTTTTGAAACGTCAGATAAATAAAAACTCAGGGAATAAATATAAAAACATTAAAAAAATTATGGAGCACAACATCTGAATTGTGTAGTGCATTTTATAGTTTATATTTATATCGTGATTTCAATTTAATTGCTATTTTTTTTCATTCATGTATTTTTTAAAGTAATAAATTAAATTTTAAGAATTGCTTCAATTAGCAAAACATATTTCATAAATAAGAAAAGATAAAATATTGCTAATAAATCCGACTGACAATTAATTTCAGAGAAATGAAAAATTTTTTGAAAGAGGTAATAGAAACTTTTGTAAAGTTTTCATAAAAATGGAATCTGACAACCGAGAGAAAAAGAGGAAGAGAGATAGATATACTACAGTGGTTGTATCGGGTGCTCATCCAAGTCAGGATTCCAAATTTGACATTTACAACATATGCACCTACTGAAAGTTGAATCATCCTATACAAATAATATTTTCTGAACAATTATTTCAAAAAATCCTTAACAAATGGTTTTTTTTAATGAAATAGAATTAGTTACGAAGAGCCATTACTTAAAAGTAGTTGCTGTTGCAGGTTGCTCAGCAACTGCTTTCTATTCATCTCCAAACTGGTTTGATTTTGTTGAATTTGTAGCACGATGTCGTCGCTGGATTGGTCGTCCTCCTCTGAGTTGTGGTTGTTACTTTGATTCAGACCTCCAAGTTTACATTTCTGTTGCTGTTGCAACTGCAACTGTAACTCCAACTGTTTCAATTCCTGCAGTTGAATTTGCTGTTGTAGCTGCTGTTGAATTTGTACTAGCTGTTGTTGTTGGAGTTGCTGCTGAAGAGTCAAATTATTTAGAGGTTGCTGAAAAGGTTTTTGCTGTTTTGACTGCTGCAATAATTTTGTGGGTGATTGTTGCAATTGTTTTTGCAATGTTTGCTGTAACTGTTGCAGAGTCTGCTTAAGTTGTGGTTGTTGTTGCTGCTGCATCTTTTGTTGTTGTAAAGTCTGCTGCAATTGAAGCAATTGTAATTGAGTTGACAGCGATTGTTGGTTCGGTTGATGGTTTTGGAATGATTTTGAAGGTTGCTGCAGTGGGATATCACTGCCTGTTGTACTGAGTGATGTTGTTTGAAATCCAGTCTGCATGAATAATAAAAAAATGTTAAAAATTTATGCCTATCATGTTTACAGCTATATTATGAAGCACATTGGTAGATAAAGTGCATTTATTAACTTTAGAGAGTAGAGAAAAAATGGGTTGAAAAGCTCCGGATGTTGAAAGCAAGAGAGATAAAAATATAGAGGGGGCTGTAGAGAAGAGAGAATGTTGTGATGTGGAACTGCTCACATAATAAGGTTCTCTAATGGTTGGATTAAAAAAATAATGATTAATTAATATATAAACATGGAAAGATTAAAAAATTGAGAAGAGTAAGATATATTAGGAATGATGCTGTTGTTGTTGCAGAATCATCACGGGACTTCTTCAATATTTTTATGAGATATAGACGATAAAGATAAGATAAAGACGCATGAATGATAAGTGAGGTATATCTGCAATGCAAACGTGCAAACAAGTTCACACAAACTTGCCAGAAATCGACTTTGAAAAATTACAATTAAATTGTGAGCTGTGAGCCTCCAAACACAGTTGATGATGAATGTATGATAGTATGTGAGTGACATAGGATTACTGCATCAACATCAGAGGATCATTCTAGTTGTGCTACAACACCATGATCGAGATGGCGCAACAAAATATTTAGAAAACAAAATTTTATGCCAATAAATGAAATGAAATGTAATAACCACTGGTTGTTCAAGTGAAGTACTGTTAGACAACGATGCTAATAATTGTCGTTGCTGTTGAAGTAACTGCTGTTGTGCCAAGTTCTGAGCCAGCAACTGCTGAGGTTGGTTCATCAAAAGCTGTTGCTGTTGTTGTTGAAGTTGTTGATTCTTCAATCCTAAAACATTAGGAGCTGCAGCGAACGGATCAATATGACTGGCTGTTGAATTCAACCACTGCTCTGCCTCTGAAAGCTGATTGCTTGGTTTCTTTGTGCCATTTGTTGCCCATGGATTGCTCTGGGTTATTGGCAGTGATGTATTGTTTGATAAACCAAAAATATTATTAGATTTGCTGGTCTCAACAGCTGGCTTGATCTGATTCAGTAGAGTGTTCAGGTCGGCTGCTATTTGTTTCAAATGCTGCGGCGCTGCAACGAATAACATTAAATTAACCAACAAAGTTTTAAAAATAATATAACATAAATCAATCAATCAATCTTCATTTAGCGTCCAGAGACCCAGTTCTCCGAGGTAGGACGTATAAATAAATAATACATGAAATTATAAATAAATAAACAAAATTATATAGTTAAAAGAAATCAATCAATCTTCGTTTTGCGTCCAGAGACCCGGTTTCCCGAGGTAGGACGTTGTTCTCTTTGCCATCAACTTTTTGCGTCAAATTAGACGATCAGTTGTATCCATTTCATTTAAATTTAGAGCTTTCATGTCTTGCTCGATTGTTTGCGACCAGGACTTCTTTAGACGGCCTTTGGGACGTGTGCCAGGTACTTCAACATCTGCAAGAGAAGTTATGGCACTGTTTCCACTTCGTTTGACATGACCAAACCACCGCAGACGGTGTTGCCGGCATTCGTCCTTTATATCATCTAAACCAGCACGACGCAAGATTTCGGTAAATTTGATGTGGTCCTTCAGACTAATTCGTTGCATCCATCGGAGCATTTTCATGTCGGTTCGTTGAAGTTGTTGTTCCAGTTTGGTTGTCATTGGCCATGTTTCTGCACCATATAACAACACCGGACGTATCACAGATTTATAAAGTCTTGATCGTAAGGAGATGCCATTTATTCCAGGCTGCGCGTATGCGTGCTCGAACGGCAGCTTCAGCTGTTCCAGTACAATCCAGAACATCCCCTAGATATTGAAACGATGTGACTTTCTCTATCTTAATGGCTTCAAAAACAGTGCTATTTCGAATTCGTTGTTGAGGATTGATGCAAGCAGGACAAACAAAATTGGACACTTTAGATAAAGTACCAATTATTTTTGAACAACGTTTGTGACACCACTGGTTACACTGCTGACACTTGATTGAATTGTTACCAACACCAGCTTTACAAACTGAACAGGGCCATCATCCAGTAGCTGTGGATTGGATAGGTTCACCAGTGTTCATTGCTTTGGTTTTGCTGATGTTGACTTTGAATCCATGATCGGTGAGTCTGGTGTTCCAATCTTCAAACATCTGTTCTGCATTCTGCTCAGACGTGGCTGTTAAAACGATATCATCAGCATATACTAGATTCCAAATGTCACCAGTGCGTATCGGTTTTGTGATTTCTTCCATCACAGTTATAAATAACAGTGGACTGAGAATCGAGCCTTAGTGAACTCCAACGCCGATGTCAAAAACATCTGTGTTTCCAACCGTTGTATTGACAAGAGTCTTAGTATTCGTATACATTTCCACCACAAGTCGAACAAGATGTTCTGGAATGAGTTGTCGTCGTAGATTCCACCTGATTGCTTCACGGGGAACTCGATCAAATGCTTTTTCAAAGTCTACAAAAATGTGTGATAGTTGTTGATACTTTGCGAGGTACTTCTCTTGCAGTTGCCGAAGGATGTGAATTGCATCAATTGTTGATTTCCCCGCTAAGAAACCAAATTGATAAATTCCAATTGTGATGCACGACGTTAATCTTCTCTCAATGATTTTCTCGACAATTTTCAGGAAGTGTTCTAACAGACGTATACCCCGATATGATGAACAGTTCAATGGATCGCCTTTGTATAGCGGGACTGTCATGCTATAGTTCCATTCAGTCGGCATTGAGCAATTTCTCCAGATTTCACGGCAAAGTTGTAGTAACGTTTAGATACCTGCAGTACCAGATGCTTTGATAATGTCATTTGTGAGTCCAGAGGGCCCTGCTGCCTTTCCATCCTTCATAGCTTTCAGAGCTTCTGTAAGCTCCTCTATAGGGATGTCTGGAATTGGACCTTCGATGGGTGGAGCGTCAAAGTTAACATTGATGGAATTTGTTTCGTTTAACAGACGGTTGAAGTATTCTCTCCACTGTAGCTTGATCTCATCTTGTTCAAGAACCATCTCATTTTTGTCATTTTTGATACATGAGGCACCAACTATGTCTTTTTTCGTACGCTTTGCTTATTTTGCTATACGTATATAGTTAAAAGAATCAGGAATGTTCACATAACAAAATTGCAATTAAAATGGTTAACTGAAAACAGATAATAGCTTAACTTTTCCACGATGTTGTCTTAGAAATAAAATTCTTAGAATCACGAAGCAGCAGTTGACTTGGGAGAGAATAATATGAATATTGCTAATGAATTAAGTTGAAATGATTAATTTATTAGTCTGGGGGTGGAGTAATTTTTGAGAACTAGTTGAGAGTTATATATTTTAATCCTGATTGTTAAAAATGTATATACAGAATACACATATGGACTGCACCGTCGGAACAACGGATTGCGTCATTGGTTAGAGCAAAGAGTCAAATTCTTAACAGGCATCCCCGTGAAAATGACAGACCTGTGCTATCGCCGCTTTGGAAATTGCATTTACGACGTTTTCTTTTATCATCAAATGCAGCGATTCGAGTTCTTTCAAATCCATCGACCACGGACTTGCATTTTTTTTCCCCTCCTCGCTTGCCGCTTGCGAGCTTGCTTGCTCGCATCCATACAACTAGGCCGCCTGCGAGACGGCTCCTGTGGCCAGCTGTCGAAAGAACACCTGCCTGGGGATTCTTGAGTCCGGCATGCGAACGACATGACCAGTCCAACGAAACTGGGCCCGGAGTATAAAGGCTTCAACGCCCGAAACACCAAATATTTTTAGAACATCTGTGTTGGGCACTTGTCCTCCCATCTGATGTGTGCAGTTTTACGGAGGCATCTCATGTGGAGCCGGTCAAGCCTACGCATGTGGCGGCGATATGTGGTCTAAGTTTCGCATCCATACAACAGTGAAAATAACACGACTGCTCTATAAACAGCAACCTTGGTGCACAGAGATATAATGTATTCGTTCCACAGCCGTCTGTTCAGTTTCCAAATGCATCCCATGCCCTCCGCTAACTTTGCAGTGACGTCGTCGTCAGTAATAACAGATAACAACCAAGGTAGCAAAATCTACCAACAGAATTAATGAGAACGCCATCTGCCATCACGTCGGCCGCTGCCTCTGGAGACACAAGATACGATTGACATAAGGTCTCTGTCTTTTTCAAGCTGATTGTGAGTCCAAATCTTTCAGCTATGTCGTGAAAACAATTGAACGGCGGCTGGATTTTCTGAGGCAAATGTGCAACCAGAGCCCAGTCATCAGCAAAGAGAAGGTCACGAACGGTAGCCGTCAAAATTTTTGTTTTTGCCGGCAAGCGGCTGATGGTTGAAGACGTCGCCATCGCAGCTGTTTGAAGTTCTTGCGCCTTTTCCGCCTACCGAAATTCCTTCAATTGTCGAAGCTTTTTTTGTGGTAGATTAGGAACATTGAAATAGAATGTTTTCTTTGCGCTGTTGATCTTGTCGATAGCGCAGGCAATGCGCGCCGCTCTCATGGTGTTTATTAGCCGACAAGCCTCCTTGTCTTGATCATTGAACCAATCCTGGTGGGCGTTTTGTCGAAAGCCAATGACATTTGACGCTACTTCATGCACGGTCCGTTTGAAAGTAGGCCATTGATTATTATCATCACTAGCCAGTGCTGTGTCCAAAAAACGACGAAATGATTTCTTGATTTTGTCGTCACCCAATTTGGCAACATCCAGCTTTTTAGTCCTAACAACTCTGTGGATTTTTTGGCAGGTTTCGCTGATAGAAGAACCATTGTTTTGATCAGCCTGTGATTTAACAAGAAAGTTTTAGTGTCTATTGCTTTGGTGATACGAACTTTGCGGGTAGGGCTGATGGTATTAATTAAATACCAGTGGCCCGAAGGTGGATGTTTCCAGCTGGTTTTCTTTTTGTTTGCTTGTTGAAAGACTGTATTGGTCACGATATGATTGTGCTCAGTAAAGAATTCAAGCAGCATATAACCATTTTCATTTTCTTCGCCAACACCGTTGTTTCCCAGTACTTTGTGTCAAAGCCTATGGTCGCATCTAACCCGGACATTAAAATCACCTAGGACAAATAATTGGTGTTTGAAGAGATTGAGTTGACAACGTCACTGAGCTGCTCGTAAAACGAGTCCTTTTCCTCTTGCGTGGAACACAGTTTAGGAGCATAGCAGTTGATAAAAGTAGCTGCGTTTCCATCTACTAAGGCCAGCTGCAACTTCATCAGGCAAGGAGATATACCACACGGAGTTTCACAAAGTGCTTTCAATAGTGAGCTACGAATGGCAAATCCAACTGAGTTTCATCAACCGGATAATTTTGACAAAAAAAAGTGTATCCCGCTCTCTTTTCTTCAAATTGAGTTGATGCAGGAAACCTTGTTTCGCTTAACGCAGCAACATCAATGTCGCAACGTGCTAGCTTGCGTGCAATGATGACAGACCGGTGTTCATGATGCTCCCCGCTGTCCAGAAATGTGCAGACACTCCACCCGCCAATTTCAGCAGATGTCTGCTTTGTGTTCTTTTCTTTATATCATTGTATTGACCGCAAGTACCCGCCGCGGTGTACTGACAGAATGGGTTAGAGCCAGCTTTGTTTAAAACACCTTTTATAGTCTCCTCTTACAATCGGAGAAAGCAATGCTATCCCTAAATAGGGTTGCTTCGTCGCTTAGGCAAGATACAATCAATGCTCTGGCTCTTGATTTAGCACTGAACGACCGTCACACCTAAGCCGCTCTTGTGCAGGTTTGTGCCTGTGCACTCCCAATAATATCCTTTACCTGTGGACGTTGCCACCCCCAGTCGCCGAGGGGCTTGGAACATTTTTAACTCCCATGAAGAACACTCAGTCGACGAGAACCTTCACAAATGGGTGAATTATAGCGAAGCATGTTCGTGCGGCATGCTCCGCTCCATCTTACGCAGCGATCCTTGACTGCAGGCACAACAAGTTGCGATGTGCAGACTAATCAAGGCAGGCACAGCAGCTTGACCGAGGCTGTGACCGGATTTGTGCAGCAGAATCGCCCTTTATCTAGCCAGTTTGTTCTTCCGCCGATTCTAAGGTTGTCTAATTCAAATATTTCAGATCCTCCCCCAAAAGAGCCGAAATGCATAAATGCCGGAAGCGATTTTCTGTTTGGGTTTACTCCCATAGCCTCATTCATGAATGGCCGCAAGGCAGCGGAGATTAGAATTCAGTTTCCCTCTCCTAGGTAGATGGTCAGCCAAGGCTAACGTGCACTACCTGCCCAGAACGACTGGTTTTGGCTTCAAATGGATTGACTAAGCTGGAAACGGGGGTGGGAATTGAATTCCCATCTTTTAGAAAATACTCCCATTGGCAGTGGGTGTCTCACCCCGGTCAATCAAGTCCTACTCCTGACCTCCACCACGTGGCGAAGCTGTTTAAGCTAACAGGAGAGGGTGACGGCGAGTAACTGGCGCCTTAACAAAATAAACACACACACAAACACACATGCCACACACACACAAACACACGTTAATTGAATATAATTGAGAATCAATGATAGACATGAAAAGCGGAAAAAATTAAAAATTTTGTTGGTGCATGGTGTAGCATGACTTGAAGCCTCTGTGTAAATAAGTCTAATTGTAACTAAGTTAGTGAGGAGAATATGTAGGCACTTCTGCATTTGAACTGCACAATGAGGAACAAAAAAGAATTCCAACCATTGAGTTGATCCTGTTGCTGTTGTTCCAGTTCTTGTTTCTGCTGCAGTTGCATCTGAAGTTTCTTGGCTGATTGAAGTTGTTGCTGTTGGCTGAGAACCGAAGCCAATGTACAGAATGTAGATGTTGATGGAGCTTGTATGGGCTCTGCTTGGTGGAAGATGTTGTTGAGTGGTAGTGAAGTTGAAATATCTTTGTTCATCATGTTCTTGTGAAACAAACTTTGAGACAAAACATCATCTTGAGGAACCACATTTTGTTGCACCAACATGTTTGGTTGGTTCAAAGGTTGCTGTGTCAGCATTTTTGATTGGTTCATCATATTCGGTTGGTTTATCATCGCTGGTTGGTTCATTATAGTTGGATGGTTTATTAAAGTTGGTTGAGTCATTACATTTGGTTGAGCCATTATAGTTGGCTGGTTCATAACATTTTGCTGGGCCATCATACTTGGTTGTGAAAAGATGCTAGAATGAAGTTGCAGGGGTACATGATGATTGGATGAATAGGGTGCAGCATTCTGTTGCACAGAGTTGCTGATATGTGTGCTGGCAGTGGCAAATGTGTTGTGAAGAGGTGATGACGACACTGATGAGGATTGTGGTGAGGATGTCGCTGCTGGAATGATTGAGAACGGATCACTTTCTTCACCTTCCATTATTGTGCTTATCACTGTAAATAAAATATATTTTCATTAATCTATCGCCAAATATCTTTCTCAATGTAACATAATATAATAATGCAGAATAATAAATGAATGATTTATAAACAATTTTGTATGAGGATGCACAAAGGTCAAACATACATGAAGAGATTTTACTTAACTAAATGATATGATTGATGCCTTTATACATGCAAGCATACATTTATGTACCGTGCATCGTGCATACAAGTTTTACCTAACATGGCAAATACTTGCTCAAGGAAATTGTGTAAGGAACAAAGTCA
>NW_008704083.1:3595146-3637646 GCF_000326865.2 Helobdella robusta
CCATCAAGGAAACAAAAAAATAAAAAAAAACATACAATACAACAACCTTGCCTTGCTTGCTGGAACTTCTGTGCCGAAATTTTATTTTAGTTAATTGTTTAAAATTCAAACGCTTAAGATTACATTAAATAAAAAATGTGGAATACCGGCCAATAAGATGAAAATTTCGATTAAAATTTTTTTTTGAGTATAAGATGTTACGTTTTACTTGTTAGTTGTTAAAATCTCGCAAAAATGGTAAATAAATAAAATAAATAACAATGATCAAAAGACCTCATATTTCAGGCTGATAAAAGAAAGAGGACAATATGCGAATGGGATTGAAATATATCAGAATAAGCTACTAGCAATGATTATTCAGCTTAAAATAAATCATATATAGAATATTAAAATATTTAGAATTAGGAAAACATATTAAACAAATTAAATTTATATTCACATTTGTCCAGTGCATTTACATGGTCCTTTGAATTAATAACAATAATAACAATAATAATAAAGGGATCGATATATAGCACATAAACTTGAACATTCGTGCTATTATTATTATTCCATTTTGATTGTTTAATTTATGTTACAAACATTACTGATTTTATCGTAACTATTGGATAAAAAAATATATTTATAGATATAGAAAACTTAGTTTTATACGAATATGTTATAAAGTTCAGCAATTGTAACATGATGATCCCCCACCCACGATAATCACTCATTTTTTTCATCAGGGTTTGTTGCGAAAGTTATGTGTCGCCAAGGCTGATCTTGCTCCTAGCAGTGTTTATTATAAAAAACACATAATCAATTTTTTATAGCACAATTTCCGTTGTGTTCAACAGCGCTTTTCGTATTAAGTAGATGGGTTTCGAGATCCATTCTGAGTTTTGCAGGTGGCGGAGAAGTAGGACAATTCCAGTACTAACAACATTCCACGGAGGTGTTCTCTTATATAGGGTATGTGTGTTATATTAAAATTAATTAACCGCTGTGATATATCCTTAGACGTGTAAAGTAAGGTCTAACTGCTATTTTTGTCAAGGATAAAATATAGTAGGTCTACTTTTCATTTTATTGATTCAAATATATATATTTAAAAATAATCGTCAAAATAACAAAAATTGTTTTAATGTAAAAAAATGCTAGTCGATGGAATTATCCTAGCTACGAATAAATTTTTATATGGCATGTTCCGCATATTTTAATTAATTTAGCACATCCTATACTACAGTTGGTACTGTTTGATCATGAGCAAGATACGTTATGAATTATATATATGATAACAATAAATGAAGAACAAAACTTAATTGCATGTCAATAAATCTGTTAGACTTTATATACTCCATTATTTGATATATCTTATCCAAAATTTGTAGGGCGCTTTTTTGGAGAAAACTTCAGAGGCGCTTTCTTGACTCCGAGTTGTTGAACAAGTGGTTTTTAATCCACTTCTAAATTTCATCACAACCAATCTTTATGTTATGCTTCAGTTGACTGGTAGGTCATTCCAATACCTGGCAAAAGAAACGGAAAACCTACTTCAAAAATGAGCAGATTTGAATGGCGGAAGTACAAAAATCACCGTTGACGGAATATCTCAATCAAAGTCATTCATTCAGCCAGTCATTTCAAAAACTGACCTCACAATTTCTCTTATATTATATTATATAAGACAATCTCTCACAATCAGGACTATTTTTAATTTAATTCTCACTGGCATAGGAAGCCAGTGTAATTCATTTCACATTTTACAGCGCTCATTCATCACAAACGATTATTTTTTTCTTGTTCATGTTATAAACTCTGGAGCGTAAGAAACAACATCGTCAAAAATCTACAAGAATTTCATTGAAAGTTAAATGACTTGTAAGGATGCAGTGCTATGATGCTGAATTGAAAACCCGGCGCTAATGATTCACAAATAAACGTGACTCCACTTCAAACAGCTCAGCACATGGCAGCCCGGTTGCTTCAAAGTTGTGCCCAATATAATTAAACGATGCTTAAAATATATTTTGATTTTAATATTGGATCATTGTGTTTCGCCATGAGAATATATTTCAGTTAATTTCTTCTACTCACAATCAGGAAGTGTTTGAAATTTTGATAACATATAAAAAACTAAAAAGAAAAAAATTCCATTAATTTCTATATTAATATCAATGCATATATGTATTTCAGAGTTAACAGATTTGATGCTTAGAAATGTAACACGGGGTATATGTAGATAGAATTTTCAGCAAAACAACACAGATTTAAAATGCCTGAAAAGCACGCTTGCTGGTCAGAAAAAAACCTTTCGATCAGATAAGCAGGGTAGTTTTTCATGACCAGCGAATGAATGAATTCAGAGATTTCTTGAATGTTGTTGTGCTGCAATGTCTACGTTTTACTGATCGAATTTCGTAAATTTTGCGTGAAATAATAGTTTTTCATTGCCTGAACATTTGATGAAGTAAATTGACAATCAGCTATGTTACAAAATTGATCATGGCTTTTTCATATCAGCCTTTAACAACAGATTAGTATGGTTTAAAAAATAACAATTTTCAAAACATGTCCATCATGGCCAATAAGGAGTTTTAATAGTCATATAAATAATATTTATATATAGAAGTACCTGGTTAATTTTTTAAGTTAATCTGAAGCCGAACTGTCTAGTCTGGCGAGGAGTCGGAATCGGAGTTGGAGTTTGAAAGTTTTCAATGAATGATTTGGAGTCAGGAAAATTTATACCCGAATCCGACATTTTGAATTAATGACATCTTAAAAGTTTATATTGGAAAAAACAAACTATGAATGTTCACAAAAAGTTTTTTCTTATTACAAGAATAAATATCTGAAACAAATTTGTACTAATGGGGGAAATTTTTGATATGTTATTAGTGCAATCTTCAGTTGATCTTCAATCAATACATTTCCTTCCATCTCCATTTTTTAAATCATTATCACAAATATCTCAAAACATCTCAAAATAATTAACCCATGCCAAGTTGCGTTAATTGTAGGTTTGGAAAATTAATGGCTGTGATCAAGGAGATCACGATGAAAAAAGGAAAAAAAAACAAGCGAACGATGTTTGCTGCATCTCATCCAAATTTGCCTGCACGGTTTACACATTGCAACAAAGTAATATAGGAGTTGTATGCGGTTCTGTTGTACGGATGGAGGTTGTATGTGCGTGTGTATGTGTGTTTAATAGTGTGTGTGTGTGTGTGTGTGTGTGTGTGTGTGTGTGTGTGTGGGTTTAATAGTGTGTGTGTGTGTGTGTGTGTGTGGGTTTAATAGTGTGTGTGTGTGTGGGTTTAATAGTGTGTGTGTGTTTTCCAGTCATCATTATAGCATTCTGTTAAATAATGGTTTATGCTATATTTATTGCACATAACGGACTGTAGTGTGTGTTGGTGTTCTATGATGTGGGTGGGTAAAAATTGTCTAATCACGTACACTAAGTGTCTGATCACGTACACATGCACGATATACAGAGACACGCAGTGATGGTGAGGAGCTATTTGTTTTTGATATCTTGTTTGCGTGTATGTGTGTTATGTATGTTTTGTGTGCGTTTTTATGTGTGCGTTGGTATACGTGTTTCTGTGTATGTGCACGTGTGATCGTGTGTGTAGAACCCTACGATAATTGCCAAATATCGTTGAAAGAATTTTTTCAATGATGATGGTGAGGAGGATGAGGAGGAAGATTACTCTGTCTACTGCAACTGCATCAAAGATGGTGATTGCTGCAATGAGTAACAACAATTAAGATATCATTTGAGATGGAGATGATAGAAGACATTAATTATTGTATCGTTAGAGTCTTAGGAAGGAAGACGATCGTAATGGAAATCGTTCTTGAATTGATATTTTTGCTGATTGCTAGTTGGGTGTTATTGCTTAAGTAAGTGGTATTAATTATTTTCTTTGCTTTTAAAACGATTGTTTGACCGTGAAGACTAACAGGAAAACTTTCAAACAAAACTTAAAAAAAATATAAAAAAGTATCGTAAATGTCTTAGAAGCAGATCATCAAAAATATTCATTTGATCCAACTCACGAAGACCATTCGATGTTTCCGATATTTTGAAACCTGTAATTAGTGATGTTGTGAGTTGCATGAAGACATACCACATCACCATATCATCTCATAACCTTGTCAAATCACCGCACTATCACTACAAACCACCACACCACAGCATACCTCACCACACTCACCACACCGCACCACACCACACAACATCACATCACCACACCGCCAAACATCATCACTACTCGTCACGTTATCATTTTCCCACAAAGATCGCGACACAAAAGCGGGTGAGCTATGATTTTGAAGAGTTTGTTTGAAGTTTGCAAACGCAATGGTTGATTGAATCAGTGATAGAGTAATCCTCTAATGACCTGATGATCAATATCATCAAAACTAAATAATCAAATAATAATAATTTATTTTATTATATATTTTATTTATATCATTGTTATTATTATCACTTTATTATTGTTGTTGTTGTTATTATTATTATTATTATTATTATTATTATTATTATTATTATTATTATTGAAATTGAACTTAAATTCAGTCTACAATAACTGTTCGCTAATTATTAACTCATTTGAAATATCACCTGTGGGTTTTTATAACAATTTTAATCTAACTTTGTTTAAAATTTTATGGCCGAAATCTTTTAATGAAAAATTGATTAACGCGGTAATTAGCTCGTCATATAGCATATATTGTGACAGAAACACTACTTAACCGATTTTAAATATATCTTTTTTACTCTCAAGCACTTGTTGATCAAAGAGCATGAGAGGATCGTACATTATATTTTATATTTTATTTATTTACACTCTAATATATAATTAATAATTTTCGATGGATTCCATTTGGATTTTGTTTTTCGGTAAATAAAAGAATGTTCCCATTATTATTATTATTATCGTCGTCGTCATCGTCATACTTCCTCTTTGATTTTAATTTTGTTTCTAGCGTGTATTAGTTATGTTATGAATTTAAAAAACAGTTAATATAGAATATAAGTAATATATTAATAATAATAATAATAATAATAATAATAACAATAATAATAATAAATAATGATAATAAAATAATAATTTCGCATTCTCCTGATTCTTCTTGTTTGATTTTTTATAAAAATTTCTGATAAATGAATTAAAATGTTTCAAATTATTATAATTATTATTACTTCACATAACTCATTATTGTTATTATAACTTATTAAAGTACTAACAATCAGTAACGTCAACATCAAACAGAATTACGCAATTCTGTCACACTATTTTATTAATCCATCTTTAAAATACTCTAATCTACGTTTACCCATTATTATCGACCTTCCAATTTATTTATGATGTGTTGGCCATGTATTATATAAGCACAGTTTGTATTTTCATCAATTCATGTTGTTAACATTTTCTGCCTTTTACAGATTTACAGAATAGTGAAAAATTGTACTTTGAGTTTTTTTTTTTTTTTTTTTTGTAAAGTGTTAATCTTTTTCTGTAAAAAAAAGTTTTCTGACCAATGATTAACCCATTAGGTTTCTGTTAATTATCTTTGCTTTTATGTGAATCTTTGCTTTTATGTGTTATCGCTCTTAATTTTAATCGAACAGCTTCAAACAATGGATTGTTACTTAAATGTTTGCTTATTTATTTTATTAGTTGTCATTTTTATTCAAAATAACCATTGAAATATACGTGGTTAAAAAATAACTGATCAATGATAGGTACTTGATTGATACTTGAATGAAACTTAATTCATAAGCATTTATACTTTAATGATTAACGATTGATACTTTTGATACCAAATTGATACTTCATCGATAGATGATTGATATATGATTGATACTCCAATGGTTAATGATTTCTTTTTAATTTATACTTGATTGATCGATGATTGATACTCGAATGATACTTGATTGATTGACAATTAGTAAGTTGATTGATACTTGATTGATCAATGATATTTGAACAATCAATGATTGATATTTCATTGATACTTGATTGAAATTTGATTGATTGAAGATTGATACATTGACGATAAATGATTGATATATACTTGATCAATCAATGATGGATACTTGAATGATACATGATTGATAAATAATAGATACTTGAACGATCAATGAAATATTAATATGAAATTACATTAAATTATAAATTTCATAAGCCATTGATTATTATCATTTAAAATAACGAGCAAATTGATCCAATAAGGATTGAATAATAAAAATGAATATATTACACTAAAAATTGAACTGCAACGACATACATTTACTTCAACAAATTATAGAAACACATTTCAGTTCGTTAATAGTAACGAAAAATTGTCAAACTTAAATAATTTAGTAGCAATGAATGAATGAATGAACGTCTGTCAATATATCAAATATGTAAATGATGAAAACTCCATAAGAAATTTACAAGTGGAATGAATATTATATATTTTATAAATTAACACACACACACGCATACACGAACACACACAAACACGCACACACACACACACACGCACACACACACACACACACACACACACACATATATATATATATATATATATATATTGAATTATATTGAATGCGTGTATTGTATGAATGGATCTATGTATAATTTCTTTTGACTTTAATATTCTATCTGATATTATTTGAATTTACTGGATTTAAATAATGTTATTAATTATATGTACTTATTGAATTTTTATTATCTTTATTGGTTATCTGTGTTTAATAGTTAGGTTTTGATTATTTTACATTAAATATTATTAACAATAATTTTTGTTTAACTACATTAATCTTTAATTTATGTTGATCAATTTTAATTTCATTTGGATAGGGTGACTTTCCTACAAGCATTTGGTTGCTTTTTAGTTTACCCCTCTTTTTTGAGAAAATAAATAAATAAAATATATATATATATATATATATATATATATAATTATTTATAAAGATCACTGCGTTCTCGGCATTATTCAACTTCTAGTTGAGTTTCTCAATTTTTCTAACGAAACTTTTATCATCTATCATATTGTCTTTGTTTTCACAGCGACTTTGATTATAACTTAATTAGAGTTAAAGTTAATCATAATAAATCAAATGACATTACATTCACATGTAAAATTGGTGAGTGTGTGCTTCAAAATTCTGAATACATCGGAATGACTACAACAACATTAACGAGAAGACTCACTATGCATAAGCGAAATGGAGCAATAAAAGACCACCTAATGGAACAACACAACACTATTATAACAAGGGAAATTTTAGACAATAACACCAAAGCAATTTATTACAACAGAGAATTTTTCAAACTGAAGATAGCAGAATCAATTTTCATCGAGAAACGTAAACCAGCAATAAATATTCAACTAAATAATACCAATATTCTTCCAACAAAAAAACACATGATTAACTTAAATTCTAATTAAGTTACAATCAAAGTCGCTGTGGAAACAAAAAAACGAAGACGGTATAATATTATATAATTACACTGATGATGGCAGTTGATGCCGAAAAGAGCTTTTCTGTAGTAATAACGTTATTAATAATGTTTTGTCAAAAATGTCAAATATTAAAAGTTTTTTATTTATTTTATTTAACCTTAATAAACTTCATCAAGATGGTAAAAGTCTCGTTAGAAAAATTGAAGTTGAATAATGCCGAAAACACAGTGATCCTTATAAATAATTGTATTTATGATAGTCTAAACCTAATATATATATATATATATATATATATATATATATATATATAAACAATGTATATTATATATATATATATATATATATCTGTGTATTTAGGCAGTATGTTTCCTTGATGACATATTTTGTTGAACTTAATAGAATTTACCAGGTTGTTTTTTTTTCAAAGTTTTCCAATTTTCTAATCAGTTTCTTGTTTTCGTAATCAAAATGATGAACTAAATTTCCAAGAGTCATTTTAATATGTTTTTTATTTTTCCTTCGTTTCAATGTCAGAGCATCATCTTCAAGAATAGAATATAGAAATTTAGTTCCCTATTTATAGATTAAGAATAAAGCGGTTACAATAAAGTTGACTGAAGTAAAGTTAATTTTAACAAAGAGTTTGGGATATAATGAGTTTTTAACATTGAGTCCATAGTTAAATTAGGAGTATCGTATATTTCTTAGTTCCGGCTTCTAGTCGGTGTCGCTTTGTGTTTGTTGTGGCAGGTCAATGATTGAATGGGATGGGAAAAGGTGAGTTTAATATATATATATATATATATATATATATATATATATATATATATATATATATATCTGTATGTGCGTGTGATTTATTCATTTGCTATATTTACATAACTCCAACCTATAATGCATACATTCTGATATTTTGATATTGAATGCCATCATAGAGATGTAACGTAAGAAAATAAATGTGATGGAATTGATTTGAAAAAGTTTCTGATGAGAAATTTTTAACGTACCATCCAACAAACAAGCAAGCGTTTAATTTAAGTAAAGATACTCAATTTTTAGAACAGACTTATTTTTAAAGAACTAACTAACTTGCCGATATTTCTGACTGAATGATTGTACATTTTTTGATCATCAATGCAAAATAAAATTTGGTGTCTTTTGTTATAAGACCCTAACAAATTTTTCATTTAACAACAGAATCATTAGCTGGTTTTGAAATGATTTACACCACGTACTGACACGATTAAAAACTGTCTGACATGTCTTTTTAATAATATGTGTGAGAGTGAGTATGTGTGTGTGTGTTTATATGTGTGTGTGTGTGTAAGTGGGAGTTTGTATGTGCATACTAATGTGCGTATGCATGTGAATTTTAGAGATGAAATGAACTGTTTTTGAAGCACAAGGAGCTTTGTATTTTTAATAAATAAATAAATTATTAATTGTTTGTCCATTGATAAAATTTAAAAAATTTAGTCAATGTGAATGATTAGGGAATTGTCTCGGTTGACAATGACAACAACAACAACAACAACAACAACAATAATAATAATAATAATACCAGGAAGATGTTTATCGATGCAATGAAGTTTACGATGATGATAGCTTAACGATAACAACATTGTATAAATTTACAAAGTGATTCTTATGTTCACTCCACATTCACTAATTTGCATTTGAATGCATTAAAAAATAAATGAAACAAATTGAAATTTTGAAACGCAAAGTGATTGAACAAACGAGACGAAAGTTTCTCAATATGGAAGCGACAACAGAGTTGCACAAGAAACCAACGCACGACGAACAAACAACCAAACAACAACATGTACAACAGCAGCAACAACAACAAAAATATGAACAACTGTTGGTCTTGTTGTTTTCATTATTTTCACCACAAACTGTGCAATTAAGAAGATCCTCAAATGAAATTTTTTTTGAATTATAAAATATTAGTGGTAAACATTTTTAGTTTTTTGAAACTGTATTCAATTCAGCAAGTTACTGACGCATCTAAGTTGTTGTTGTTGTTAACGTTTTTGCTAATGTTAGCATTACTATTGTTGCTGTTGTTATTGTTGGTAATAATGTTAGATTTGTTGTCACAATTTTTGTTGATGTCATTGTTGATGTTGTTGCTGTTGATGTTCTTTATTGGAGAAGCAGCATCAGATCGTTGAGGAGTTGTTGATGTGTTGTTGAGTGATTGATGTTGTTGTTGCTGTTGCTTGCACGGTTGGTTGTAGTTGGGTGAGGTTGGTGAGCAGTTGTTGTAGGAGGGGAAGGGGGAGGTGGAGGGGGACGCGTGGTACATGACGTCACTCTGATTCATCAATCCTGCGTCATTCAATAACACGTCAATATGTTTTTATATGAATTTTATTTTATCGATCAGGAACATACATTCAATAAGATATATAAATCACATGTGCATATTTTAATTGAAAATAAACACAGACACGCACATCTAATGTGCAAATAGATAAATTTTTATATAGATAGATTGATGGATTGATGGATTGATAGATAGATAGATAGATAGATAGATAGATAGATAGATAGATAGATAGATAGATAGATAGATAGATAGATAGATAGATAGATAGATAGATAGATAGATAGATAGATAGATAGATAGATAGATAGATAGATAGATAGATAGATAGATAGATAGATAGATAGATAGATAGACAGACAGACAGTGAGACAGCCAGAAAAACACACAGGCAGACAGACAGACAGACAGATAGATAGATAGACAGACAGACAAACAAGCAATCAAGCAGACAGACATACAGACTGGCAGATAAATAGACAGACAGATAGATAGATAAATAAGTAAATAAATAATAAGTTAATGAATAAATGAACAAGGACCAGCCACCTATGCCATAATGTAAAAATTTCTGAAAACTTCTCAATTACAATTGTAATGATTAAAAGAAATTTTAACAGCTTTTAATCTCATTTTAAAAGTCAAATATTTTAATTGCTTAAAAACGTTTAAGCAGGAAATTTTTCACATGTAAGTAATTTATTCCATATTTGCATCGATCTCACATTTGAAAAATTAAGTAAATTTTGTAAATTCATATCTGAGTTTTAAAACTTATAACAACTTTATAAAATTTCGTAAAAGTCAAAAATATTTTTGTGAAACCAACCAAAAAATGTATTGCCTACATGCATATGTATTTACCTGATGAAACCAGTTTGATATTTCAACTATAAAAAAAAAATTTATTCAAACATTCGTTCGCTCGTTGGCGATCGGCAAGTAATTTATGCAGGAGGAAGAGGCAGGCAGATAACAGATGGATGAATGAATGAATGGATGGGTGGATGGATGGATGCGGTCCTGGGCACGATCGATGTTCTATTGGGCTATTGTTGATTTAAGTTTCTTTCCTCTACTTAGTGCTCGCTGGCCAGCAGCAAAATGTTTTCCTCTCATCTCATTCTCAAGCTGTCACATTCACTCCCCGCTCATTCGTTTTTTGTTTTGTATCATGTTTGTTTTTGTATCATGCTTGTTTTTGTATCATGTTTGTTTTTGTATCATGTTTGTTTTTGTATCATGCTTGTCTTTGTATCATGTTTGTTTTTGTATCATGTTTGTTTTTGTATCATGTTTGTTTTTGTATCATGTATGTTTTTGTACTATTTTTTCTAGTTTTGTATCATTTTTTCATTTTGTATCATTCATTTTTTGTATTTCATCATCACCAAAACTAGCTGCAGAACTAATTGTGCGTACACGTACACACATCCATCCAGTCCAACAAAGACACACACACACACACACAACACACACACACACACATGTGAATGAGTGCTGATATGTCCGCCTTTTGAAAACATCTGATTGTTCTGTGCGTGTTTATCTTATGACGGCGTTCACATGTTTAAAAAATTTATTTCCATTTCCAGGCAAACGAGAAAATATTTCACGGGTACGTATGAAACGGTTCGGTGAAGTGAAAGTCATCAAATGGACATAAGAAGACGGACAAAACATAGACAGATGTAAACATTTGTTTACATAGCATACTTTGTGTGCAGAAAATGTAAATTTTGTGTCTACATGTAGACGTATGTAAAAACAGAAAGAAGAGGAGAAAGTGAAAGAAGCATAGGACGAAAGAAAGAAAGAGAGAGAGAGAGACAGGCACAGAAAGGAAGAGAGAGGCAGAAGAACATAAGGAACTCCCCTGGATTATATTTCATGAAGATTTCACGATTACGTGGAGAGTCTTAGTTTTAATTGATTGATTGTCATTGCCAGAACATATAGTTTTCCTGCTGCTATTGAAACATTCTGGCGATTATCATGAGTTATACAACGTTGAAACAACGAACAACGCAATATGCGATGAAGTCCTTCATGTTTGTTGGGGTGTTGTATAACATCTTTGCAAGAGTAGAACTTCTAAGTAACAGTGTAACAACAGCAACCATCTCAAAAGGTCAAGGTTGAGTGAATAGTGATAAAAGTTGCACCGGCTTCGTTCATCAACCTATCTTAATCATCAACGTCATTGTCGTTATCATTCAAACATGAAAAACAACATCATCATCATCATCATCATCATCATGCGACGACAACATCATCATCATCATCATCATCATCATGCGACGACAACATCATCATCAACATCATCATCATCATGCGACGACAACATCATCATCAACATCATCATCATCATGCGACGAAAACATCATCATCATCATACAACCTCATCATCATCGTCATACAACATCATCGTTATCATCATCAATAATAGTAACAAACAACGGCGTCAACAACAAACAAAACATCATCAACAACAACAACAACCTCTGCAACAACAAACATCAACAAAACATCAACAACATCAATTAATTTTAAATTGAGAGATTTTTAAAAGCGGAGCTTATTAGATCTTTCTTTGAGAACGAGCGAGCGAGAGAGAGAGGGAGAGCCAGCAGGAATGACGTACCATGAAGAAACTTCTGCCGCATTGAAAACTGCCATCCACATAATTAAAGAATTAAATTCAGTCCAGCACTAAGAAATTTTAAAATAAAAAAAAATCTTTACAGATGGGTTAGTCAATTGAAAGATGAAAAATGATTTGCACGTGACTTAACCAAACATTTATTATATGCATGCACGTGTGCGTGTCTGTAACGTTTGCATGTGTCCGTGTGTATTTGTGCGTGTATGTGTTGGTGTAGGGTATAAATAATTAAACGAAAGTACTTTATACACGTGTGTGTGTGTGTGGTGTGTGTGGTGTGGTGTGTGTGGTGTGGTGTGTGTGTGTGGTGCAAACTACCGATGATTACACCTAATCACGCGCATGCGCATTGCGTACGGTTTACGTGTATGTGTCAGCAATTTTAAACGCTCAACTATCAATTCTTAAAATAAAAATAATGCCGACTGGAAATTATTTTCTCCTGAAACTAACTAAATAAATGAATTATATGCCTGTTTGTTTATTATGATATGTGATTTCTTCCGCATGTCAAGCAGTCGAAAATTGTCATTCTCTTCATCTCCAGCATGTTACTTAAACAGATTCTAGCGTACTCAAATAGTTGTGTAATTCTTCGAAATATGTTCAATGACTATGATGTTTGTATTGTTTTAATTGTTTTATTAACTACCTTACCTGCATATACTCTAACCGTCACAAGTTTGCTTGCATATTTGTCTATTTTTATGTGTTCTTCTTTGCCTTCATAGACAAACACCACACACACACACGTACACACACGCGCGCACACACACATCACACACGGACAGAGTTTCGACTAATAGAATGAATGAGAAAGAAGAAAAAATCGATGTTTAATTTGAATTTTCAAAGAATGCTTGCTTGGATACAGCGTGGATGGAGATGCGGTGAGGGGATGAGCAGGCAAGTGTAAATGACTGCCAGTACTGATCCCATCCATGCATCCCATCTATCCATTCATTCATTCGTTCATCAGATCAATTCCAATCACTGAACTCACTTCTCAAGCGAGTAAACGAATTAACGCCATCTTCTTTTTTAAATTATAAACATGACACACAACAAAAGTTTCAGAAATAAATTACGAAGACGTTAGCTTGGATCAAATTATCATTCAAAATTAACGATACGGTTTTCACATTTGGTTACAATTGCGTTAATTAACGTGGTTGAATTAAACTTGCAAACTTATAAACATTCATGGGCCCAAGATACACTGTATTTACACGCTACTTACATAACGTACGAACATTCGTACGAACCTATGACTGCACAAACCCACAAGTATGTATCACATTACGCATATACAAACAAACAGACACAACGATACAATACGAATATGTGTACACGCTAAATATATACAAATAACCTATATGTAGTAACTCAATCTTATATATAGAATATAATAAAAGCAACTTCACATGCAAACAAACATTATATACCAAATTACATACCAATATATATATATATATATACACGCAAGACGCAGATGCAGATATTAACATCTCCACAAACATTATACCCACACACGCACACACATGCACACACACGCACACACACATACACCCATATATACTTTCACATATACACATGTACACACCAACACACGGACTATCTTACCTCCACTGCTCCTTCCATCTCCATAATTCAAGCCGGCATCAGATGCGTAGGGGTTCATGGGGCCTGCAAAATAATTAGGTCGTTGATGCATTGTTCAAGTTCTCTCAATCATTTTGCCGCCATATTTTTAGTAACATAAACCATTTAAAACCACAGACTAAAGGAACAATTATTTATTATATGGTAAAGCAAATACGAGGCAAAACTAAAACCAGGTGAGCTAAATTTTTTAAGTTTAAATTTTTCATATTAATAATTTAAGCGCAATTTGCTACATAGCCTGTGTAGCTGTGTAAGTAGAATATTTTGAAAAAGAAAAAAAGAAGAAAAAGATTGATACGTTGATGATGCAAAACTTTACGCGCTCATGTGTTAGTTGCTCAATAAAAATTGAAACCACTCTAGAACGATAAAACCGCGTCATAATAACTGCACCACAAAAGATGTCGTAACATGTAGTCGCAAATTAAAAAATCAACCAACCAGGCAGCCAGCCCGCCAGCCAGCCAGTTAGCCAGCCAGCCAGCCAGCCAATCAGCCAACCAGCCAGCCAGCCAGCCAACCAACCAACCAAAAAGTGTTTACCAAAATATTAGGAACGAAAAGGCGATCTAGACCGAAGCACTTAGTTTAGTTGAAATATTTGACAATTAAGTTTCTTTAAGAATTGTGTGTAAATTCAATAAATTATTGTTTCATAGGTAGCCACTTGACCACTGTACGAGAAACAAAAAAAAAAGATAGAGTTCTGAGCAACTAAAATCAAGAGACTTTGATAAGTTTTTGAGAAACTATTTAACCCTTGATTGGCAGCCATACAAAGCCCATTCAGTGTTCAGATATAAAAGGCACCAAAGTAGCATTTAAATTGTTTCAGTAACTAGAGCAACTCTTCAACGATCCTTCATCCCATTCCAATATCACAAAACATTAACAACAACTGTATAAATTACATTAACAAAAAGACATAACAACAACAACAACAACAGCATAAACTACATTAACAAAAGAAATATTACAATAACAGCAACAGCCAGAGCAACAACAATGAGTGACTGGAGAACGGCAATCAGTGATCGACTACTACTACTACTACTACTACCACTACTACTACTACTACTACTACTACTACTACTACTACTACTACTACTACTATCACTACTACTACTACTACCACTACTACTACTACTACCACCACCACTACTAATATTACTACTACTACTACTACTACTACTACAGTACACTACTACTACTATCACTACCAATACTACCACCACCACTACTACTACTACCACTACTAATATTACTACTACTACAGTACACTACTACTACTATCACTACCACTACTACTACTACTACTACTACTACTACTACTACTACTACTAACACTACTACTAATACCACTACTACTGCTACAGCAACAAAAGCAGCAACAACCCCAAAACAACTGTCCCCCTACTATAATGTTGATGACGTCATACATACCTGTCCTGTTGGTCTGGTCTATCATGGGCTGGACAATTCTTCTGCGCGCGTTGATGAACCTGTCGTGGGTCGTAGAGGTGTTTTTGTGTGTGTTTGTTTGTTCGTATATGTGTGTATGTGTGTGTATCGGTGTGTTTGTGTGTGTGTTGTGTGTATGTACGTCTGTTTAATCTCTTAATCATCGTGTTGTGATTTCAAGTGACAATAATTATAATAATAATTAAATTATTTTCAAGTACCCAGAAAATTTTTGCATGAATATTTTTGAAAAAGTTTGGCAAATTTCTTTTGTATATCGCAAAATGTTGTGCGAACGTTGCTATTCGAACCGGTGATTTTATACAAACTGGACATAAGCTTATTGTTGTAGAGTGCTAAAGCAGTTTCCAATCAAAGTTTCACAAATTTGCATAAAGTTTTGTTTTAAATTAGCCATAACCCATTTTTAAATTTTTTAACGTTCGGAGAGGGGCTTCAACCTTAAAACGCCCCCAGGTTACGCCTCTGCAAGTTAAATACAAATTTGTATCGATATGGATTTTAAACATTTTGGTTAAAATTAATAATGTCGATATGAATATATATTTGATTTAATGATTTAATTGATTTAACAAATTTCAAAGAGTTTCAATCATTACAAACGACAGCCTGCTATACCTACGGCTAATGCGGTCAGATCAGCACGAGTAAAAATACTGAAATGTTTATTCATTGTTCCTGAAACTGAAAACTTAACTTACATAAGTTGCCATAGTTTCATTTTTATTACAAAAAATTAAAAATTATTTAAAAAAATGATTACTCAATATATTCCACGGTGACGAATGTGAATCAGGCATTATCATATGCATGTCTGCAGGTGTAAATAGGCTAAAGAACAAAATAATGAATTAAAAAATAAAGCGAAATCGGGAAGAACATGTTTGGTATAATCGAGAAAATGAAATAATCACATCCAATATTAAGATTCCATGACTAAAAAAACCAAGATGTCGCGGTCGGATAAAAAATATCCGGCTCCCATTCCCAATTTCGAAAAATTCAGACTCCGGATAAAATTTCCAGATTCCGACTCGGACACTGCTAATAGCAGCGAATAACAAGGACAGAAGCTAACAAAATTAGAAATATTCATTGCATTGCCTGCCCTACTTGTGTTGATTACATCAAGATGATGACGCTTGGACGATGTTACAATGATGAAATGGACGACACTGATAACAACAACGATACAGTGATGATCGTAATGAGAATGACGATGGTGATGATGATGATGAAGAAGACGATGATGACGATGTGAGTGAGTTTGTGTGGAGGAAATAAATGAGGATGGTGTCAGTGACGATTACGTTGTTGATGAGCTGGGCAGCCAGGACGAAACAAAATTTTGATTAGAGGAATGCGAGTCATGATAACGATGCCGATGGTGGTTATGATGATGATGTTGATGGAAATAATTTTAATTAATAATATTTGCGTGTTGCCTTCTATTGTCGTTTAAGATAATGTGTGTGTGTTCTGGTGTTGGTGTGTGTGTTGGGGCGTGTTTCATAGCGTGAATCAGAGCCTAGAGTATTTTGAAGCTTGTACAACAGAATTCAGATACTACTTCACGTAGACAACAAACCTACCAACAAAGCACCAGCCCAGCAGCATGAGTGCATCAACACCACTTAACTTTTACAGTGTTACAAACTAGCTACGAACGAACAACTCAACTATGCAAACACAAACGATAACCAACACAGAAATGTTATGTAGGCTGCAAAGAATATTTTCATCATTCAGATTGAGGTTGTTGCGTGGCTGCAAGTTGAAGACAAGCAACAAATCATTAACACCATTAACACCATTAATACCATTAACAACAAAATCCATTAGAAATTCGTTGTCAAAAAGTAATTCAGAATTAATTTTTCATTTTTCTAAATTAGCATTTAAAAAGTTTCCATCTTGAATTTTTGATGAGGTAATTTTTCATCGACGAGTGGCCCATCAGCGCCCGACAAATTAATTACATTAATCGAACGTCGAAGAGCGACAGGCGCGGATGAAGTTGCGGCTGTGGAGACGCTGGAGTGGTGCATAATGGTGCGTCTGCTGCCTGCCATGTGGTGCTGTTATTATGTTAGATGACGTGTAGAAACTGCAACGAAATGAATCAGTTACAGTCGGTTCCTTACTGAATGTTTGCTTGATGCAACAGTTTATCAACGCGCGCTGTTGCATCTTTTTATTTAAAAATTAAAAAATGCAACAGTTTATCAACGCGCGCTGTTGCATCTTTTTATTTAAAAATTAAAAAATTTTTACGTAAGGGTGAACGCGTCATTTCTGCTCCTGCCGAGATTTCCAATCAAATTTTTGAACGGCGGTATTAACGTTCAACACAGATTCCTCCCAACGCTGAAACTGATAATTAAAATAAATAAGCTTGAAATCTATTTTATTCATTAAAAAAGGATTTCAGTTGAACTTTCTGTGAATAAATAAATAGAGAGGCTCTTCACAGTCACGAATATAAGACATTTGAATATTTTATAATTATTTGTATACAATGTGAGCACGTGCACACGCCTGTGCAGCGTGCCTGCCTGTCCTGTCTGTATTATAAGAATTACACACTCAGGGTGAAGCTCCCCGTTTGTGTTTCTCTTAGAAATTATTACATTTGTATCAGGCAGGCAGACGTCTTCATAGTGCGGTATTTTGTTGCCACACTGGCTATCAAAAAGTTGTCCACAGTCCCTATTCACTTGCATGTCAGCCACACACCATTGTTATGTTAACAGTTTATCCAAAATATTTGATTTTTAATATTTGTAACTATTTAAGATATTTAATCACTGCTATTAAATCTAAACTATTGCTGATCACAAAATGTAAATACTTATTAATGAAAAAAAAATATAAAGCAACAGTTATCATCCGTCAACTCTGGGATCATCGGCCAGCAAAGAACTCATCGACCGCCCAAGATTTATAAAAAAATCTATGTCAATCTTGGAAATAAGTTTAAAGGTTGTAACTGTAATCTGCTAAATAAACAAAACATTTTGTGAGATGAATTTAAAATTTCATAACTTAATTGTTTCAGTGGATTTAAACGACGGAAACCAATAATATGGTACGCATGCAACTAAACGTGACCACAGAATTAAAGAACAACTTAAAAAGAAGCATCTTTCCGCCACGAAGCAGGTGCAGCGGCCTCCCACGCGTCCATCACCACTACCTCCACTCCCCCACACGCCACCATCACCACTACCTCTACTCCCCTACATCTCAACATTCCATTATAAAACAACCGCCTGGCTACGTTAACATTGAAATTTGACTAAAACGAAGCTTTTATAATAAATTCATACAATAATTTGATTAATAGTTCATTAAAGTTTCAGAGAGCACGCACTTAAGACCGCATAAAAAACACGTCATAACTCGATAATGACTGCGTATATCTTACATGCATGCTTGCGAATGCTCGTACCTGCCTACCTACATTTCTAGTTAGTTGGTTGGTTGGTTGGTCGGTTGTTCGGATGCTGCTGTGTTTATATTTTGTGTCATGTTCGGTTCACCTAACAAACTGCAACTTAGTTTAGTTAGTGTCTAAATGTAAGTTTATAAATGCAATAAATAAACGGTGAAAGGTGGTGTTTTGTGTGATAGGGGTGTGATGGCCGGGGCAACTGTCATTAGGGCTAGGTTTTTGGATTTTATTTGCCACGAATAATAACTACGAATATGTATGTTTATAAATAAATAACAATATGATCAACTTTAAATTAAATCAATTTTTTAAAGTAAATTATATTTTTGGAACTTTTTCAAAAATGATTCACAAATTCGAGTTTTCATCAAATTTTGTACGTAAAAAAGAAACTGAGTGCTGTATGACAGGCTATCCAGCATATTTAATATTACATTCAATCTAACTGACAAATGCTTTGCTTTTACACATGCAACCAATAAATACTCTTACATGCACGCACACACATACACATTCACACGCACACACACATTCACAGCACACGCACATACGTTCAAAGCAACTCTCCCGACCTAAGAAATGTGTACGTAAGTCTGTGTGCACGTGCGTGTATGCGATTGTGCGTGTGAGTGTACATACGCGTTGGCAGATGATTTATCAGTGGAACACGTGACTATGGAGGAAAGCTTGTATTTATGAAAAGAACATTTTTTAGCTTTGCCAATTTTGCATCAGAGGACTCGACGATATTTCTGAAAAAAATGTCCGCTGAATAAATTAAAAGTTGGCGACGTTCTGCTGCTCGTGTGGTCACCGCTGTGTCGTGCGGCGGGAGCAAGTTGATCGATGAATGTTAACAAATTAACAGCATACCACTAAAAACGATATCTAACTTCAATCAGCTCATCGAGGCAGAGGATTGAACACAAACAGAAGAAAAATGCACGCGTTCTTGCTCAGAGATTGTTTTTTTATAATTAAAAAATTATCTTGTAGAGTTGTACAAGGTACATTTTATCTTCGACTTATCACCGACACCACATACCAAACCATGCTACATTCAAATGGAGTACGAGAGTCCAGATGTTGCATCAAAATTTAACTTACCTAATCAATTTTGCCAAATTTTTTCGTTTTTCTGTGATTTAGCGTTCCATATTTGAAATTCATAATTTTCCGTAAATTCAAACAAATACGTCACAGAAACTGTTTACAAATGATTGATTGCGTGTCTTTAAAGCTGCTGAATGCCATGAACTGTTGTATTATAAAGATATATCAGAAGATTTTAAAAGAATTTTTGATTTATACAAATTCTAACGTCTCAATGAAACTAATCTCTTTCCATATTTACATGTGCATTGTGCGCACGTGGCTCCACATAAAATTAATTACCTAACGCAGGCACATTCAAACTAATGCGGCTTACCTACGATTGGAAAACAAAGGGTACATAAATTAACCAAATATACCTACACGCCGCAAATTAACATTGATTAAGGCATTAACGTATTAAGCTTCTATGTACTATTCCACATACTTTTATATATATATATATATATATATATATATATATATATATATATATAACATACATATATATATGTGTTCATTTTATATACATTTCTATGTGTGTGTATGTTTGTGTGTGTGTGTTCAATTGTGATCATGAATACATGATTTCCCGTATTTTAAATTGTATACAAACACTACATTTCAACCGTTTTATACGTATAAAAGGTATAACCTATTAATGAACAGGTATATAACATCACATGTATATATGGTATATGTAATATGTATATATATATATTAACTGGAAATATGAGAATAATGCAGGACTGTGTTTGGTATGATTTGTATTTATTACGAAACGTCCCAGGTACACAAGCGTTTCATTTTTGGCTTAAGAGTTTACGAAGAATATTAGATTTTTCAAATTATTGTGATCAACCAAAATTGATCAAGATAAATAACAAAGAATATTATCACCGGCCTATGAAATATCATTAAGATTATTAATCTTTTATTTTTATAAAAAATTGTTGTTATTAGGAATTTTGAAATGCTTAAGATTATTAGCCAGAGTGTATGGAACGCTAAAACTAATGCTCATTATCATCAATCAGTCAGTCGGCTGTTTGTCGCCGCAGATCCCCGTCAGCTGCTTGCTTCGTTGGAAGGAAAAAAGTGTACGCGAACAAAGCAAAAAGCACATTTGACAACAATTACTTCGCGCTAATGAATCTGCATGTTTCAAATGTCTGATCACAATGAACGCTACATAGGTACACGGTACATAGGTACATAGGTACAAATTTGAAAATCACGCTTTGAATTCTATTCATCGAGTTTTTAAAAACTTTCTCTACATGACTAACAACACGATTACGATTAGGTAAAAAAGCTAAAACGCAAAAAAATAGCAAAACGTTATTGAAGAAGTAGCCAAACAAACTGACCAGTTGTTGACTTGGGACATGGTCAGCCCAGTTTGATCTGCCAACTCCTTCTTCTGTTCTTCCGAGGGGTATGGGTGCTGGTGGAAAATAAATATTCCTTCATCAGTCATCACCATTCATTCATTCAATCAATCATTCATCGTTCGTTCGCTACCATTATTGACAACATTCATTCAACATCACCCCACGTTCATTCACTCACTCACTCATCATCATCATCACTGTTCTATCACTTTCACCTGTGTTCTGAACCATCAGCCGGTCACAATTATTTACATTTTGCCACTATCAATTTCATCATTTGTGGTTGTTTTTTGGTTGATCACCATCATGATCATCATTATCGTCCACGTCATCATCATCGGTCGTCCTCATCATCTCCGTCGTCATACATGTTGTCATCATCACTATTACGTCATCATCCCAATTGACAACAACAATAATCATATTCTCATTCCCATCATTTCTATTATCATCTGCAACATCAGCCAACACCGTTCTAGCGTTATAATCATCAAGATGTAACCATAATCATTCTCACGATTCATCTAAACTTCATCTTTTATTCATTTTACTCAATAACAGTTTTCATTGTTTTCTACATATCAACGTAGTCTTCAATTTTTCTTGTTGGTTTTTTGTTTATCAGTAATTTGTTAGTATGGATGACGCATTAATGACAAAAGCATGGTAACAACTGCAAATGGTAATTTGACGTTGATGATAATGTCCAACATACAAGTAAATAAAATACAAGATATAAAGTGATTTAATAAAAATTGGATAGATAAATAATGATGAAAAATTATTTGTTTTCGTGAATTTTTTAAAAAATTAAACCAAACAAGATTTCCGTAAACAGAATAAATAATTTGCTCAAAATTTTACTTCGTGCCTCTTTTAAACTGTCATTACACATTATGGAGTTACAAATTAGTGCAAACTTGTTGATGTAACTTCTTATTGCAGCATTAATGATGCTATCTCTCTTTGAAATCAGGACAGAGTTTTCGAAGTTTTCATTATTGTAAAGATCATCAACGATTCAGTGGCTTCAAAACGACGAACGCCGCATCAATCATCCTCCAATCTCAGATTAACACGTCTCTCAACAATCACCAGCCATTCTATTTCGTCATTTCGTTTGTGCTTTCCTTTGATAGCATTTTGAGTGTGCCACTTGTTGAGCTATTTAAATGGATCAACTTGAATAAATTCAATACTTAGTAATAACAATCCTTGCAATCCAGTCTGTCCCATTTCTCTAACATGTATAAAAATTGACCAATTGGCGATGCTTAAACGCACGTGCATAAACACAAGCAAACAAATACAGTTGAATAAAAGTAAACTCCAAAACATGTAAGAAAGATTTCATAGCTGTCAGTGTATAGAAGCGTTAATAGAGATGAAGTTAATAGGCGATAAGAACAAATAGTGTTGAAGATGGGTGTCTGGCAGCCAATCAACCAGCGAACTTCCTGCAGAGTTTGTGGAGACATGATGTCTGGCAGGCAATGAAGCAACATATGCAATCACATCATTCTATCATGTTACATTCTCAAGTATCATTATATCATCCCATCACATTGCATCATAATGAAGCACTTAACTTCACAATGTCGTAATACAATGCAATAACATCAACTCTTAATATTACATCATTATTCACCATCACATCAATTCAACATATCTCATTTCACGAGCGTCTTTTCATCATCGGATCACATCACATTACATCTGATCATATCATAAATATGCGTAGATTAAATGGTGCGGCACTAGCCTAATTTTAGTCGCACTAATACAATCTTGGCCACCCGTCAAATTTTTTACAAGTTATATATATCCATTTACGCCAACGAACCACATATCGCAATGGTTACCAAACTACAATCATTACTCATATCGAGCAGTCATCTATTACAACGTCTCATACGATGTAATTCCCCTCATAGAACGGCTCAATTAGTAATGATAGGTGAGCTGGTTAATGCGATTTCAACTAAACCAACGTTTAAATATCCACAACTAAACAGACACACTTAAAATTTTCATTCAGCATCACATCGTCTGTAACATAGGAAATACTCTCATTATTGTTATATAACACTCGAGTTTGTCCACAATGCAATTATAAACTCCAGTAACACAAACACACACACACAAACGCACGCACACACACACGCACACACACACGCACACACAAACCCACACACTACAAATTTACATCACAGTTACTCGTCAACCATATTTGAAATTATGTCTCGGATCCAACTTTGTTATTTGCAAATGATTATACTTTTGTAATATATTTAAAGTTTCATATTAACACATTGAAAACCAAACCAAACCAAACCAAACCGCCATAATTATTACATCATAAAACATCATCAGTAGCAACATAAGAACGCCTTCGACACATCAACAAAAGCATGCAATGTCATCAGTCAACTTATCTATCGAATGTTTTGTCTGCTAATTAATTGTGTTATCAAAACTTATTGAGTCGCATTGTAAAATGTAATAATATTTTTCTAGTTGATTTTTTTGTATTATTTTGTCGTTTGTACATCACTATCAGTACAACCTTTTCTAAAAAAATAATAAAAAATTAAAAAATCTATAAACAGTATAATGATGCAGCATTTAGAAAAAAATAATCTGATAAACAACAAAAAAGTAATCCAAACCAGATGACTAAAACACGGGAAAAGTTGGAAAAGAAAAATCCCTTTCGATAAATTATACTTTGCCATTTAAACAGTTCGAACAGCCCTCCGTTCTTATTGCTTATATCTTTAAACTTTCCAAAACGTCATTCAATAAAAATCATTTGTTTCAACATTTTTATAGGCAGTTTACAAACAATTAGGACTAATTCCAAATTTTTTTTTCTTCACAGATGTTAAATTAACAGGAATTTTAGAATACAAAATAAAATTTGTAAAACCAAATGAGACTGAGATGAAAAACTGCATTAAAAGAAACGAACAGTGAGATGTTGGAAGAGCCAGGCCCGCATGACGTTGGTAGCAAGTTTCGGGAAGATGCCCCTCTTCTTCTGACTCCTTGATCCTCCGAAGCCGTCGTCATCGTCAGAACCCAAGCTGTTATCGAAACCATCGCCTGAATGTGTGTATATGCAAGTGTGTGTGCGTGTATGTGTGTTTGTGTATATGTAGGTATGTATATGTGTGTGCGTACGTGCGTGTATGTATGTGTGTGCGTGTATGTATGTTTGTGTTTGTGTATATGTAGGTATGTATATGTATATGTATGTGTGTGCGTGTATGTATGTATGCGTGTATGTGTGATTGTGTGTGCGTCCGATTAAGTTTAATAAGTAACATGTTTTGAGAATGCTGCTGTCAAGTTGTGTTGTGTTCATTGGTGTCTTGGTTGAAACTGTTAGAAATACCATTAGATTCTAGGAAATATAAATATATATATATATATATATATATATATATATATATATATATATATATATATGAGAGAGAGAGAGAAAGAGAGAGAAAGGAAAAGACAGAAAGAGAGTGAGAAAGAAAAAAAAAGATGAAAATAGAACGAAAAAGGATGGATATGAAGAAAAAATATTAAAAGTGAGAAGAAAGAAAAAAAAACAGAAATCTTAAATTCATAAAGGGAAAGATATGCAAAAGAGTTTCAGAAATTTACATTTCAATTTGCAACTTAATGCAACAAAATTTAAAAACCCGCCCAAACTACCTAATTTTAAAACAAACCACATCACCCGTTTGTACGTGCGCGCAAAAACTAAAGCCCAATAATGGACTACTTTATCAAAGAATCCGGTGATTATAACAATTCATCATGTGGACGGCGCGTAGGAAAATATTAAAATTGCATCTACAGGGTCACAAGCAATGAAGTGGACGTGTTGGCGAGAGATTGTAGCCGAGGTCAATCGATGGAGCAAAAAATAACAATAATAACAACAATAATAATAATAACAATAATAATAATGAACAACAATGATAATAATAATAAAAATATGAAAAATATTAATAATAACATCATTAATAATAATAAGTAGAAGAATAAAATTATTAGGCTTAATGGAAACTCCTTTCTTGAACTTTGAATAATAATAATAATAAATAATAATAATAAATAATAATAATAAATAATAATAATAAATAATAATAATAAAAGTAAAAACAAATATAGTAAAACAATGACAATAATGTTAATGACAAAATTAGCAATAATAATAGTAACAACAATTACGAAAAACATGCTGGAGACATTGCACTGCTTGCACTTCTTGATGTAAGTGCTGCGTTTGGCACTGTGGATCATCAAATCCTGTTGGAAAGACTCTCAACTCCGTATGGTATTTGCGGTGATGCGTTCAGGTGGTTAGGTCTTACTTGGCAGACAGCACTCAGGCTGTCTCTGTTGGTGATGATCTAAACACCGCCACCTCAGAGTTAATCCGCGGTGTCCCGCAGGGTTCGGTGCTTGGCCCTCTATTGTACATCATGTACACTGCATCAGCTGCAGATGTCATCAGCTTCGTGGAGGAATCGGGTCTTCATTGTCACCTTTATGTTGATGATATCCTATTGTACGGATCTGGTCGGCCCGAGTCATCGGGTCGGGTGAATGATATGATGATATGGTGTCTGGCGCAGTAAACGCAGCTGGAAATTGGATGCTATCAAATAAGTTGAAACTAAACGCTGACAAACACCGTACATGTGGATGGGAACATCGCATGGTCTCAGTTTTGTAGAGGAATTTAAATCTCCAGTAACTAATCACGGAGTTATACTGGATTCTGACCTATCAATGGATGGTCACGTAATGAACTCTGCCGTCGATGTTTTTACCCTGACTGTTGAGTCAACAAAGGCACTTGTTTGTAGTTTAATTTACAGCAGAGTTGATTACTGTAGTGCAATGATGTACGGTATAAAAGTTTCCTTTCAGAATGACATGCAATCAATGCTTAATACTGCTGCAAGACTGATCGCAAGATTCACGAAGTTCGAGTCGATATCATCTTACATCAGGGATGAGTTGCATTGGCTTCGTATGCCGGAAAGAGTTTTGTTTAAATTGGCTTTCCTCGTCAGAGATTCACTGGCCGGCGAAGCTACATGTTATCTGAGAGAGCAGCTCCAACCAGCATCCTAGGTTACAAACAGAAACAGATTAAGATCTTCTGATGAAGAAGATCTCGTGATTTTAAAGCACAAATCTTCACGCTTTGGAAAAAGAAGATTTTCGGTGTCGTCAGCTCAAATTTGGAATGCATTGTTAACAGATCTGAAAAGATTCAGCAGCATGGATCGACGGATGTTCAAGAAACGTTTAAAAAATCATCCATTCAACAATGCACAGCGATGCTAGCGCTTCTGATGTCATTCTGGAGGGGTGCCATGCAAGTCATCAAGTACAAATACAAATACGAAATATTAATAATAATGATCTAAATAAGGATAATAATAACAAAGTTCAAATAAAATAATAACAATAATAATAACAATAATACAATGACATCAACAAAGTCAACGGACTCAGAACTGTGGACACATTTGAAAATGTTATTACCACTATAATTTATGATAAAAATAACAATAATAACAAGACTAATTATATTATAAATAATGATAATAATAATAATATTATTATTATTAATGTCGTCATCTATCTATATAGGATCATAAAAAATAAAATTAAAAATAAGCGGCCAAAGGAACTCAGAAAAATTAATGCCAGGAAAAGCGTAAGAAAAAATAACTATAAAAACGTTCTTTAATATTTTTACGAAAGAATTGTATCAAAAATATTGGGATGACATTTATTTCACTGTTTATATTATTATTATTATTTTTCTACCACTATTATTATTATTATTATTATTAATACACAAACAAACACACACACAAACACAAATACACGCATAACAACGTGCATTGTTTAAGAAATTTTTAATAGCGAACAGCAAGAAATAGCGAAGATAAACAAAACAAGCAATTAAACAAGCAACGCAGGCAACATTTTAAGATAAACTAACACCATCTGAAAACAAACATACAATAACTGAAAACATACAAACAACATCTGAAAACAAACAAACATCAACTGAAAACAAAAAACAAACGAAAACAAACAACTGAAACCAAAAAACAAAAACTAAAACCAACCAACCAAACAAACAAACAAACAGACAGACAGACAGACAGACAGACAGACAGACAAACAGACAAACAGACAAACAAACAAGCAAACAAGCAAGCAAACAAACAAACAAACAAACAAACATGAAGAACTGCGATCGAGAAGAAAGAAAGAACGACGACACGCTGATACTCGTGCCAGGCATCGTTTAACGGAATTATTGTCGAGTACTATCATGCGAGCAACTTAAGCAGGAGGACGAGATGGTAGAGAGAATGAATGAGAATTATTCTGCTCCTCTGTACGAACGTTCGTTTAGAAACGCTTCAACCTTTGACCTCTCAGCATCATCCGACGAGGAATGGTTACAACAATGTAGTGTAAGTACTAGTATGTAATACTTTCTGAATTTTTTTTCACACAAATATTAGATTATTTAGTCCTTTCGTACCTACTTATCGTATGATATTCAAGAGTTCATCTTCTTTATATGTTATTTATTACGTTATTTTTTGTAAATATTGAAGAGTTTATCAAACAGAATTAAAAAACAAACATATATCCAATATATTTAGTATCCCAACGTGAAAGTAAATGTCAACATTTTTATTAATTCAACAAAAAATTAACTTTCATGATTGACAAACGTCAGTCAAGACCTGAGAAGAGAACTTGCTCCAAACTCTTTCAACGTTTCCAACAACTCAACGAACACGCCGCCCAAAAATGAATTCACATATAAACGAGGGGCGACCCGTTTCGATCGTCATAAGAAGTAACATTAACCAACATTAACAAAGATCACATAAAAAAAACATTTACAGATTACACACACCACACACACTCGCACACACACTCTCCCTCACACACACACTCTCACATACACACACCCTATATCAATATCCTTAATAATTTATATTGTTATAGAGCTAAAAATAAATTGGTTTGAAGTTTTAGCAAGGCATTAACGCCTACAGCAGTATGGACAACGCGCAAATACTCTGCAAACACCAGATTTCAAACGGACGTAATAGTGTTCTTCTAAGTTCTCACTCACTCACTCACTCACTCACTCACTCACTCACTCACTCACTCACTCACTCACTCACTCACTCACTCACTCACTCACTCACTCACTCACTCACTCACTCACTCACTCACTCACTCACTCACACTCACTCACTCTCACTCACTCACTCACTCACCCACTCACTCACACTCACTCACTCACTCACTCACTCATTCACTCACTCTCTCTCACATACACACACACAAACACATACACACTCAGACGAACGAACATGTGCCTTTTTGATGAATATTAATGTATATAATCTAAATAAATGTTATTAATTACAGAAATAAAATAAGAAATTAAGTGTGATCAACACACTGTATGGTAACACATTACCACATATAGGATATATTTCGTTATAAGGTGTAGAAAAGGTTCATAGACAGTGCTAGCGAGTTGCAAGTGGAATGCGTGTGGGCTTTATAGCATACATGAGATGTGATTGCATGCTGACCGATATATCACGCAGTGCACGGATTTCTAGGGTAAACACACGCACAACAATAACAACACACAATAACAACACGTCGTCACAACGACACACAACAACAACACATCATCACAACGACACACAACAACAACACGTCATCACAACGACACACAACAACAAGCAACAAGTTTGATAGACTTGATGTTTCAACAGTACATGAAAAATATGCCACGCAAGAATATTAGACCTCAAATTGACATTTCAATTTATATTAACCACAAAGGCGCATTTAAAATTATATTATTAATATATTGAAACACAACATTAAACCAGATTAAACCCCATCATACCGAAACAACGATGCAGTGCATCATTTCAAAACACGTCACGCTACACAAAATGCTGCAACGTATCACATCACATCTTATCCCATAACATCACATCATATCACATCGCATCATATCATTCCACAATAGTGCATACCCATCAGAGCAACAAGATAAGATAACAATCAAGCAACACCATCTATCTACCGGAACATTCCGTCTTAAAGAAACAACGATAAGAACAACTTGTAACATTCCAAGACTAGGATGTATCAATTCATTTTTGAGGTTATTGTTCTAAACTTCTATTAATATATTTATGAACCAGTCCAACTTTACTAACAATGATATCATCCTTTCTTGACATCTTGTACTGCTCTTCCATATTGGTTATTTATTTAATGTTAGAATTTGGCAAAAAGCAGCCAGTTTCAATGGCTTTAGTCGACGTGCCGGAATCACCAGAACGGAACTTGTTAGACCATCTTGGTGCAGTTCTTTTAGAAGTACTTGCATCTCCCCATGCTTGGATAACATTTCGAGTTGCCTCTGAGGAATTATGGCCGAGTTTGAACTCATGAAGCAAAATCATGCGAAATTCCCGCTTCGACGACATTTTTTGAAAAAGCTTCAAGGCCTATATAATAAAGAACCACGTCACTCATTCTAATGTGTTTACGTAGATAAATAATTTTCAAAAAATAACTCCAAGAATTTAATCTAGTAAAAAGCGACGTATTTGTCCTCAACCTAATATTACTTACATGGCACTGCACATCAAAACAAAGCATTAAACATTTAAAGTAGGTGAGTTTGATAATAATAAAGTAACGGGCACCTTTATACAAAATCAAATGATGAAAACTAATAAGAGGACAATGTCGTTGTTATTAAAGTACACAAATAATTAAGGAGACAGACGAAATAAACGAATAATTCAACACGGCAAATCAAGACTAGACCCATCTTTGTCCCGCCCAACTTTTTTTAAAATTATTCCTTAACTTAAATTGTTTTAATTTTTTAAAGTCATTCCTTAACAACTCTCTGGTGACTTAAAAGATGAGAATTGTTTAGTTGTACTCATATGTTTAATAAGCTGTCACAAACGAACTGACCCGAACATTCACAACGCGTTCTCTTCGCTGTTAGCAGCAGCAGCAGTTGCTACATGAGATGAACATTTGATGAGAGAGTAAGATTATTGAAGCGTGAACCTATAAAAACGCATTAAAACTGCATCTCGTTATTTTTTATTCTTTTATTAAGAAACTCTAATCCGCTGCCTCGCTTAATTTTTCATAACAAGTTATTATTACAAACCTGATTCTAATGCAACTTTACCTTTCAAACACAAAAAATCTGCCATTTAAAATTTGCTGCCGACAGCCTGACAAGAACGATAAAATTTACCGGGTCGAAAAACTAAAAGCAGTCAAAATTTGTTAAGAATTTTTTAAACTACAAACTGTTTCTATGAATGAACCGCTATTTTTGAATCGATTGCAACTTATATATATGAAAAAAAAATAAAATTTTAACGGCAAATAATTTGCAATTTTAAAGTTATAAAACAAAAATGAGAAAAAATATAGTGCCGAGAATATATATAACATAACTTGATGGAAACACTCGTGTAATATTGTTCGTTAATCTCGAGGAATGGCCACACATTAGACGAATGCCAAGGCATTAATTAAGAACAAAGCCGAAGTAAAAGAGAGAATGCGGAGCAGACGATCGAAGCAAGCACAACAATAAAACAAAAACCAATCATTTTAGGTGCAGCTATGGAAAATTTAATTCCACGCAAAAAGAACTGAAAGAGAATAAGCTGGTGTTGATGTGGGTGGATGGGTCAGTCCTGCTGGCGTCATTTGCAAGTTGCCTGGGGGGGTTGGCAGTGGGGGAGGTTTACGTTCAAACTGGTGACTTCATTTTAAAACAGTAAGTAATAAAGCGATCATGAACAGAAACAAAATTTTTTGTTAGTTGTAGAAACAAAGGACTAAATGAACGAGGAAATAAAATGTTGTGGCGTTAATTACATATTAAGACGACGCCAACGTTTCAAGATGTTGATGCCACGGCGAAGAATATTTGGGATGTCTTTAAATCCGCTAACTTGTTGAAGCTGTTTTTTGATTGGCTGCCGTTTGACAGAGTTGTTGCTTGCTCTCATTGTGTGTTTGTGTGGTTTTTTGTTTTTTTTTGTATGTTTGAGCAATAAACTGAATAATTTTAGTAATAAATTTTAGTCCCGTTTATAAAACTTTTCTATTTTGAAATACTGGGACAGTCAAACTACCAACACACATCGACATCAAAATGCGGTAAAACACAACTAAAAAAATGCAAGCTCTCAGGAATGAATAACTTAAGCAATTTTTTTATGAAACTTGTTTCAAGAAAAAAAAGGAAAAAAGAAGAAGATGGGGACTTGTGTGTCCAGGTCGATGTATTACACTGTCAAATTTGCATAGGACCTTCTCCACGCACACGTTGGCGAGATATCGTGGCATTGAACCGATAAATTGCATTCAAGTGATGAATTAACGTCGTTTTAAAAGGCAGGCCATATAACACGCACATATAAAATCACATGTCTGTCTGCCTGTCTGTCTCCGTCTGTCTCTCTCTTTCTCCGTCTGTTCGTCCGTGCAGCGATCGCCAACGCTGTGATTTGTATTGTAGAGAACCTACCGTGTTTTCGGTATGCCGTTGTTATGTGTTGTTGTCATGTGTTGTTGTTTTGTGTTGTTGTTATGTGTTGTTATCATGTGTTGTGGTTATTGTTGCTGTTGTTGTTTTGTGTTGTTGTTAAGTGTTGCTATTTTGTATTGTTGTAATTTTTAAGTTGTTATATGTTGTTGTTATGTGTATTAGAAACGTTTTGTGTCGTTGATACGTGTTACTGATGTTGCTGTTATATGCTGTTGTTGTTGCAATATTTAGTTGTTATTATTGTTGCTCTTACTTACCTTTCTCTCTAATTTTTACCAATAATAGGCGACGCAATTGTTGATTTTTTATCAATAAGAAAAGTGTTTTAGTTAGTCATTTGAATGGAAATATTAACTAAAATATTTATTGCTTACTCTACAATAAATTGGCCAAAACAGGATTGTTCATTATTAAATTTTTTTTGCAATAATCTTGTGGCTTAAACTGGAATATAAATTTAACCGACACACAAATGTAACTTTGATCATAATCTAACTGAAATAAATTGTTGTCGCAATCAAAATATCAACAGTAAACTTTGTTTGTTCTGTTCGTTTTGTTTTGTTTGTTTGTTTTGCTTTATTTGTATGTTTGTTTTGCTTTATTTGTATGTTTGTTTTGTTTGTTTTGCTTTATTTGTTTGTTTGTTTGTAATCTAAACGTTGATGTCGTTGGTTCTGTTGTTAACTTTCCTCTTCCACCTACCGCCTACTTTTTATGCAAACCATAAATCAGCAACAAAGTGTGCTTGACAAATTTTTCCGCAAAAACACATACACACACGTACACACACATATAAACAAAAATAGGTATATTGTATAAATATATATATTGTGTATATATGTATGTATACCGTAAATACATTTATGTGTTTAATTTATCTTTAATCGATTAATTTATTTTATAGATAAATGTACTATAATACAAACTCATAGGTAAAGGCGCCAAAATTTGAATTCTCATCACTTTACAATAATTAAATTACAAGCAGATGTATGTAACGTATTTATTTCCTGAAGAATCAAACGTAAAAAAATAAATGTAATTGCGACAAACAGATATATGCATCTAACACTATGAAAACCTATTAACACATATACACACAAACACACACGCAAACAAACACACAGACACACACACAGACACACACACCAACACACACACTTAAGCAGAGAGACACAGACAGAACGTAGAAACGAACGTATGGCATTGGTGGTTTATAGTGGGTTATTGAATGGAAGTAATAAGAAGATGGTTGTTTGACATGTGATTCATCTATTCCATTCTATTTCCTACGTGTTATTTAATAATGACAATAACTCAATGTCTTCCAGCCCACCACCTTCTTATTACGAAATGTTCTGCTCCTTTTTTTACATCTGTTCATTTTCTTTTCTTGCTAAGAAAAAAATTGACAAATATCTCCACTTTCATTTTTGATCGTGTTAAATTTGTGAACGCTCAATAAATTAAATATTATATTATATATTATATAATTTATCTAAAAATGATTGGAATAATCATTAATATCAAACAAAAAACTTAAAAATCTCAATTGATTTGTTACACGCAGTTGGAAGTTCCTCCTGTGCTGCCGGATCGTATGCTCCGAGGGAAAGGGAGGGGGAGTTTTTTCAAAGATAGTCGATGACTGGGGTGGTTTTCACAATTCGAGAAAAGATTTCAATGTTGTCACCAGGTGGTCCAACATTTTCACAATTTTTCATTAGAAACTCTTCTCTTCCCGTCAAAACAACAACTTTTCTAAACTTTTAACACAAATGACGCTCACAACTGGGAGGCACTGCAAACATTGGTGATAATTTATATTTTTATTTGAAATCTGCATATTGTAATGGTCTGTCAGATTCTGATTTTTTAAAGAATAATAATGATAATGATAATAATACTAATAATAAAATCTTAAAATAATCGTTCAAATTGAAGGCATGCTAAAACACATAGACAACCGAGCGTCAAAGATGGAAGGGCCAAGACTTTGTGCGCTCTAGTACCCGTTCGTACATGCACGCACATGCATGTGTACTTATAATGCACGTGTATGTATACAACGCACGTATGTGTATTGTATGTATTTGCTTGCATATTTAAAGGTACAAATATGTGTATACGCATTTATTCAATTATATAGATATGGAAAGTTTTTGAGTAGGTATATTTGTATTTTTATGCGGGCGGGAGTGATACTTAACGACTAACGACATCTATATGTTTGTGAAAGTATTTGTATTGGTATAATTAATATTATAAATACGTTAGCTACTATTTATATGTCACATTTTATGTTTAGAAATTTTTGTTATCTGTGTGTTTATATGTGATTATTTGTTTGTGTACGAATGAATGTGAGCTCTGAAAAGATGCGTGTATGTACACAACTACACGCACAAAATTGCATTGTTTGTGTGCATATATTTTTATTTTCTTTCAATCTCAATGTCCAACTTTTCTGTTAGTTATTTTTTTGTAAAATAGAAAAAAAAGAGAGAAAGAGGTAGGAGAGAAAATCAGGCATTTGGAGCACATAATAGCAAACAGATAGAACAACGAGTCTCGTACAATGAAGAAAGATGTCCCGGTTATAAACGGTAGCGACATGAAATCTATGTAAAGCGTTTATTGAGGTTATGATACCCACTCCATCTACTTTTGCGTGACTCTCATCATCATCATCTCTCCTCGTCCTCCTCCTTATCTCCACTTTATTTCATTTTAGTTTCATCCAAATATTCTTCTTCGCATTTTCTAGATTTATGGGTTAGTTGCGTGGATTGTCGTATTACATCGCTCTGCTCGTCTTTATTATCGTCGGCCGCATTCTGATATCATTCATTCTTTTGTAAAATTTTTTAAAATTTTTTCTCAAATTAAAAAATTTTTGGTTGAAAAGATGCTGAATTCGCATTAGTATACGTTAGAAGTTTCTTCTTCAAAATGTTGACAGTTACCAAAATGCAATAAAAAACAAATTTTAACTACTATAATTCTCGAGGAGCTTTCATTAAAAAGCTCTAATATAAAAAATTGGTTAGCAATTTCACACTTTCGGTCAACTCTCCTTTCAATTTTACCAATCAAATTTATCTCTTTAAATTAAATTTTTCAAATGTTTTACTTATTCTCAATTTTAAAACGTGGTTTTATACTATTTAGAATAATAACTTATCAGAAGGGAATTTAATGAAACAAAAAAATCAACCAATATTTTTGACCAAGAATTTGTACCATATAACAGTTTAACAGTAAGCCAGAATCGATAATGAACCATAGCCATCTAATATATTCGTTCAAATTGAATATTGATGAGTATATATAAATCAGAATATATTGGTATGACGACGACAAAGTTATCGAGAAGACTCACGATGCAGGTACAAACATGCGCTATGAAGAATCACATGAAAGAGAAAAACAAAACTAAAATTACTAGACAAATCTTGGACAACAATGTTGAAATCTTACATTACAATGACAACCATTATAATTTACGACTAGCCGAATCAATACTCATACAACAAAGACATCCGATAATAAATATCCTACAACTGGCAATTGGAATCCTTCGTACCAATAAATTTAGAAACAGAGGAATCATCGATAAAGAAAACACGTAAAAGTGTCATATTGAACGAAGTTGAAAATTTAAAAAAAAACTAATTAAATAAGCGTCTAGTATTCACTTGAACAAATAAGGAGTCTACAAAGTAGAGTAAATATATATATATATATATATATATATATATATATATATATATATATATATATATATATATTTGAGATATATATTTGAGCATCTGGCCACAACATATACAACGTATCAATTCGAACACCGAAGATGGTATAGGAATACCTTTTTTGTTCTATCATGCTTAAAATAAATAAATATTTCGGTTTTGAACTCAAACAACTTGACAATCATTTACGATCTGCCGTTAGAAAAATCCAAGAAATTAGCAAGAAGTTAACTAACGCGGTACATGCTGAGATTTTCATCAATAATTTCATTTCTAACAGTCTTAACCCAATATAGTTTATATATATATATATATATATATATATATATATATATATATATGTGTGTGTGTGTGTGTGTGTGTGTGTGCTTGTGTGTACGTGTATATATATGCATATATATATATATAATATGTATATATATGTTTATATATAAGAAATTGTCACCAGACTGCATAAACCAGCAAATTAATCGTGGTTGCATTGCATGATTATTAAAATTACAATTGTCAGCATCTGTTGAATGCCGCACTATTCAGTTGTGAGGAAATTTGATACATGCAAACTCACAGAGGCATGGACGTCGAAGGCATGAATTGTCAAACAAAATGTGGTTCCTACCAACATCGTCAACTTGGTAAAGTTTAAAAATATTTGAACGGGACAACAGTAATAGTCTTTCTTTTTATGGAACAAAAAAATGAAGTTTTCTTTTTGTGATCGTTTCAGAATCGTGTTCTAAAAATCGTTAAATTGATATTTACCTGTTTAGTTGCGTTTTCATTTTCAAAGAAATGCTTTTGTTATAATTAAACAACCAATTTTTAACATTATTGTGTCCTCTTCAGAAACTTACAAAAATTTTTCTGATTAGTTAAAAAATGAACTCAAATTGAATTATTAGAAATATTCAACGGTCGTTGAGTACGATGCGACAAGGGAAGGGGTCTTTAGTACAGAGAACCAGAACGGGTTTTCAAGTTTTCCAAGTTTCATTCTTGGATCAAAATGTTTTTTGGAGCAGTTACAAAGCATTTATTACGGAGTTTCATGTCTCAGTTATTGGGTAGAAACTTTCAACATGGCTTGTATGTATAGCTTGGCTTTCGGAGTTTTTATTTTCAATACAAATTTAATAAACATTTCAATGGAATAAATAAATATAAACATAAAAATTTTTAATAAGATGAATTACGATGGGGTAAAGTAAACCTCCTAATTAACACATGAAAACTGTAACTGATCAAACCATTTCAAAAAATGAGAACGAACAAGAACTCTTAGAGCCATAACTTTCGTTTTATTTCTTATAGGAAGAAGGCGTGGCGAACACTCGTGCAGTGATGATATGCACTCACTCTCCTTAATGAAACTCTCTCTCTCTTCCCCTCTGCTACTAATTAAAATAAAAAATGGAAAAATGGAAAAAAATAATATAAATAAGAAAAAACAGAAAGGAAACAGTGAAAGGAAGAAAGAGAGAAAGATGAGACTTAAGGCAACAAAAATGCTGAATGGAGGCTAACCAGGACCACTGCAATGGTTTTAAATGGTTTCAATAAATAAAAGAATAATTTAACTAGTTTGGAGTGACTGTAAACGACAAATTAAATTAACAACAAAATAAAGAAAGGAATAAAAAACAATATATATATATATATATATATATATATATATATATTATATGTGTGTGTGTGTTGTGATTGTTTGTTTTTTTGTGTGCGTGTGTTCATGGGTGTATGTGTAATATTTATTGATGCAAACACACACGCATGCTAGATATTATATTTATAACAAATTATTCTTTGATATAATTATATATTGTTTGTATATATATATATATATATATATATATATATATATATATATATAAAAGAGGTAAAAAAGAAAAAGGAGAGAAATAGAGAGGAAGAAGGAGAGAGAAACGGGCTAATCAACGAAATAATCCCCATGATTAATTGTCGTCCTATCTTATGAGGGAAAGATGAAGATGACGACGACGATGATGGGATGAAGATGAAGATGATAACATATAGATAAGATACATATAAAGAAAAACCTCTTACTCTTAATGTGCGCTTACATGTGCGCCTCTATATAGGTGCTGTGCTAACTTTGTGTTTCTTTGTGTGCCAATGCTCTCCACTATGTGTGGGCATGTTTTTTTACTCACTTACATAGAGTCGCACATAGAAAAAAAACACGCATGCACACGCATATATTGTATGTAAATAGAAACTTACATAAGCACATACACATACGCACACAAATGCACAGAAAGACACAAAATCACATCCATGCAGACGAAAAAGAAACATCTAGAGATGTGTATGCAGGCATGCACAGTAGATGGATGAATGGTTAAGTATTGGGAAAGAATTTATCTACCGCACATCTTAATGAAGAATAAAAAAAATTTGAAAACGCAATGTTATTTGTTTTTTTTCTATGCAGTGTTTACATTTATTTTAAAGTAGACCATAAATCTGTATTGAATCAAATCGCAAAGTTAAAAATAAGCTAGTTATAACTTTCAAACATTCGCAAGAGTTTTCACGACAGGATGAACAATGATTTTTAACGAATATATATTCCAATTTATTCTATCTTTAAACCAAAAAGCTTGCTTGACATGTTCTTCACGTTAATCATTTTTTTATTTTTTGTAGTTGTTGAAATAAACTGACTTTGTACAATCATCCTTAATAAATGAAATCAAATATTCACGGAGGGCTTTCAGTTTTGCTATAGAAGAATATTTTATTTGGTGTTTATTTCATTTACATTCATTCTATTCCATCTTTATACTGTTATTTTTTTTGTAAAATTGTAAAACAACCCTAGCTTGAATTTAAAATGTAAAATTGTAATAATTGTAATCACATCGTCGGTTTCGTTTATGGATCTATTTAAAATTATTCAATAGTAGATAACTGCAAACAAAACTGTTGATTGGTTGTTGGATGGTTGAGAATATATTTTTAGTTTCCATAATTTTTAACAGTTTGCAATTTTTATTTAAAAAATTTAATTAAATAAAAATATTTAGAATGTATCTAATTAAGCTGTGGTCAAAGAACACAAATTAAAAAATGCTCCATTAATAACTTAATGCTGGTATTTGTAAAAAAATTTCATTAAATCGGATGTTGTCTCCAGCAAGCACCATCCACTATTTTAACCGAATTAAAAATAATTTTTGGTTTTTAAATTAGATATTTAATAAAAATGAATAACGTTGAAGTAAATTTCTAAAATCAAACAAAAACAAATAAACTTATTGACTCATGACCGCATAAAGGATGAATCAACAACAGCCAAAATTGAACACATTAAAGAGTGCATGGTATAAAAATCATAAAAATAGCTTAATGCAAAATAATATTTTGAATTTTTTCTAAAATTTATTTCAAAATCAATGACTATATATAATTAGAATTAGCGAATATTCGCAATTTCATGTTTTCCTGTTGAAAATTTTTCTTCAGTTTATTTACCACAAGCCAGCAACAGATAGCCACCAGCCACACGATGTTTCTCCTACTCTATCAGCAAATATTCTCTATTGAACTTTCGCTTATTTCTTGAAAATCCATCCGGCAGACACTATGTAACTCTTATCACTGCAGACAGGCTCTTATCTCAATTTTCTGTCTTCCTTGTGAAGAAAAATTATTTGAATTATTTCATATTTTCTTCAAATTTATTTATTTATTTTTGCTTTTAATTTTTTTAAATTATTATATGCGCGCGTGATATGAATATTTCAGTTTATTTTATAACTTTTTATCAAATTTTTATACATATTTTGCTTGAAACAGTACGGTAGTAGCTGAAACTTAACAAACTCTGGCTACAAATAGTACAACACTGCAGAATATGCTGACGTGTACTATCTTAATAACAAGTACTCCATACATTTGTTGCATTAATTGAACATGACTTGTGTCTTCCTTAAATAGAAACATTGAAAGCCTAAAAACGACCGAACATTTTGTATGGTAATCAGAACAATAGGTGTAAATTAGAACATCATCTATCTGAATACCTTCAACACGCAAAATCAACAATGCGGGCGAACGAATGTTGTCCTACACAATGAACTGAACTTGTTTGCAATCATTCGCAAACACCACCAAGCGCATTCAACAAATTTATTCTCTACATTCTCCATTCTCATGTTGTTAATTTTTTTATTAAATCAATATTGCAGTCATTATATTTTCATTTTATTATCGTTAAAGAAAACATAATCAAACAAAATCACGCTTCAAATGTTCTCATGTTATCAGTGCATATATTTATTTGCAACGTATGTACAACAGAATATTTTCAGATCAGACGAAGTAACCAAACTAGTGTTTGCGGCCAAACTTCAATTGATAATAAACGGAACTAATTTTAAATGAAATATTACAAATTCTATGAACAACATTGTCGACTGATAAAAATTGTGTAACTATGAAGAAAAGTGTAGTTATGAATTTTTGGAAAACATTGCGATTTGAAACGGGAAAGTTCAGCTCTTGAACTAAAAACAAAATAGTCTTTTTTTATAATTAAAGATTCTTTTAGCAAGCTTGATAATAACAACTAATTTAAAAAATCTGTTTATATATTTTCAAGGATATATAAAACCTGACAACAAAAAGTATTAAGAAATGAGAACCAACTGATTGACTGGCTGGCCCTGCATAGGGCTGTAGTGAAAGAACTTGCACTGGGATGGCATGGCAACGCATGTGGTGGGTGGCATGGAGAACACGTCTGCCAGTTCAGTGCTAAGCACTCGAACAGTTACGCCAACAAATAAAGTGTAAAAGGCAGCGTTACATTCGCATTGATTGTTGACAGAGAAGATTAATGACAAGACGGAAACAACGAGGAAAACATAAAAGAACACGAAAACAATCGTTACTTCTCTTTCCATATGCATGCACGCCTCGCTGCACTGCCTATGTATGTTGTGTTCAATGTGTGCACGTTCATATCTGTCTGTGTTTGTGTGTGTGTCTGTGTGTGAAATATGTATGTGTAGGGTACGTGAAAGAGCTTTTTGAATGTTAGAATGCGTAAATTCGCAAATGGATGCGTGTATATGTTCATGTAGGAATACATTACGTGCACGTGTATGCAAAAATTTTAACCTTAACTTGAAAATATCGTATGGAAGTTTGCGAAAACGGCTTATTTACATGAATGAAAGACGCAAGGAGACCAGAGAGGACGAAACAACAATCTGGTGACACCACTTGGTCTCTATTGTAACAGAACCCTGGTACAAACAACATGCGTAGTTTAAAAATACTACACCCTTGCAACTAAAAGGAAGTCTTTAAAGCAATGGCACTGGCATGAAGGTGCCAGTATGTATGCAACTATTAAAAAAATGTGAAAACCGATTACTGGAGCAAATAAAAAACATTTCAAAATATAAGCGCTTATTAAGAAAGTATTTAATTCTGTTTAATGTTGCTTAATATTATTTTGAATTCACTTGGTTGACTGTCCCTAGTTGGTTGGCCAATTTTATAAGATAATTACTGACTGCTATAATTGTGGTAAATAATTTATAATGATGACTTACATACTCATCAGCAACGCCCTGTTACGAACGTTCTCCAACTCTGCGCGTGTATTTTTTCAAAGATTTTATAAGTATTGCAAAATTGATGACAAAAAGACCTGATGAAAAAAATTATCATGTATGCAGATTTTAAATTAAGTTTTAACATTCAATTTATCAGATCTGGCGATGTTTACTCAGATTAAGAAATTGATAAAAAAACAATTACACGAGGAACGATTATTATTGAAGATATTTGCAGGCTGGCTGGCTGGCTGGCTGGCTGGCATCACTCGCAGGCCCTCTCGAGGGGATAACAAACTTGCAAACGTTTTTCTTCAAGTCAGATTTCTCCCAGTTACCGCGGCCCTCTTGCTGATTGCAATTATTATATTTATTGCGCCATTATGAATGGTTTGCTTGAGTTTTTAGGAAACGTTGAATGAGACACACATAACCCTTTACACTCACATTTGCACACACAACATATACATACACACATATACACACACACATATAGACACACATGCACACACACACACACACACACACACACATACTCACACACACATCACATACACACACACACTCACTCGTATATAATTATAACCATAAAAAAAACTGAAAAAATTAAAGAAAAATATATTGAGAGAAAAAGTTTTTTTGAAAATATATAAAATATAAATATTAGTATAATAATTACAAGTGTTTTTTTTTTGTTATTGTTGCCATTGTTTTTTGGTAAATGTTGTTGCATTTATTTGTATTTTACAAAGATTTCTGAAGACTTGTTTTGGCATTAATATAATTTACATTAAATAGCGGATAAAAATATCAACACGATGAAGTTGTATTATCCTAATTTTACCTGCTCACCACAATTAAAATTAATAATTTCTACATTCCTCACTAATTCAGTTATTCATCAGCATGGCGGGTATAAAAACAGAAATAAACT
>NW_008704083.1:3647646-3760045 GCF_000326865.2 Helobdella robusta
TAATGGAAATAATAATTATAATATTAATATTAATAACAATAATAATAATAATAATAATGATAATAATAATGGTTGTTGCATTAGAAAAACAAACATTAATGTACATTAGTGTTGATATAACAAATGTTGTTGTTATTTGACATTTTTGTCGTAATTATCACGATCATCATTTTCATCATTTTTTTCTTCTTTTTATTGTTATTATTATTATCATCATCATTAATATTTTTTTTACTTTAAGTAGTTCAACCTTTTCATTTATAGAAATTATTACAATTTTTTAAGATTGCAATTGCACTGCTAGCTAGCTGTTTTTGATAGAGCTGTAACAAGCGAAATATAATTTACAGACTGCAAGTAACTAACTGCGTGAGAAACATGAGGTTTCATGCTGAGTGACCAACGACTTTCAATAATAATTTACAATAATTTGTAACACTTTGTAATAATAAATAATACATTTGAAATATTTAAAAATTTTATATATAGTCATATTTAGGCGGCGTGATTTCAAACAGTTTCAATAAAATTTCAATTAATGCTGCGAATAAGTTTTCAATCGCAAATAAAGCCAATGAAGTTAGCACAGCAGTTTACACTATGTTGAATCACTTGGAGCTTGATTGGTTAAGCCCCTAAAATAATTTTCAATGTGATTTGGCTTCACTTAAAATAAAATCAGTCTTTTTCCCATTAATTTACCCACATGTGAAACTTTCATTTTAAAATGGGTATGGATAAATAATTAAACAAATTAATTAATAGATAAATTAAAAAATAAATAAAATTAAATAAAAATGCGATAAAGACGACCCAGCTAGCAAAACACGCAGGACACTTAGGTACACGCGCACCAAGTGTTGCGTAGCAAAGATATCGTATATTGAAAAGTTTAACTGTTTGGTATAAAATGTTCTTACAAATTGTAAGAGTCGTTAGTAGGGATGTGAAGCAAAAATTGTCTCAGGAACCTTTACCATATATGTATTTCAAGTACGAACGAATGTCTATGATATTATGTCTAATTGTCACTTATGTGGTTTGCTCATTTCAGGAGTGAGTAATTAAATAAATAATTATAATGTGCATGTAGCATTTAAATACTTTTTTAAGTAATGCACAATAGTTAAATAAATAAATTTAATGTTTGTGTGTGATTGTGTGTATTTGTATGTTTGTGTGCGTGTGCGTGTGTGTGTGGATACGTATAAATGTATAAATGAACTTGTTGAATTCATTTGTGTTAATGTTTGTGGCGTGTTCATGTGTAGAAACTTATGTGTGCATGTGTGTGCGTGTGCTTAAAAGCTGTGCGTGTTACAACTTGTGCACGTGTTATTGTGAGCATGTTGTTAGCGTACTGAATAATTTTCTGTTTGTAATCTTATAATTACTCTTTTAAAACGAAGTATAGAGGATTAGTTGAACGAGAGAAAGTATCAAATGAACTAATGAAAATCATTTGATAATCATGGTAATTATAGCAATGATAAGAACAAAAAGGAGCAATAAAACAATGTTAATAAACATGTCGGCACGGATGAATGCGTTTGTTGTTAATGTAGTTGCTATTGTTAATGTTTTCGTTGGTGTCAATTTGTTTACGTTGTTGTTGTTACTTTTTCTGATGGTGTGATTGTGTGTTGACGATGTTGTTGTTGCTAATTGCTACTGTTTTGGTTGGTGTGATTGTAGTTGATGTTGTTGTAGTTGTTGTTATGAAGAATATTGTTCAGAATATCGTTGCTGTGAACATTAGTTTGTTAGGATGGCTCTTGTCATAATGATATCCTGGCGTGATACGGTTAGAGAGTTAGGTCTAGAAATTAAAAAATGTATTGCTGAGAATATTATGTGGCTATATTTTTAGCACATCTAACTTTATTTTGTGTTGCCGTGTTCTTGTTGTTGTGTTGCAGTGTAGTCGCATAATTGTTACTGCAGTGTTGCAATTGTTGTGATGACACTGATATATAGAGATAGGCAGGCAGACAGACAGGATATGTTGGTTGTGTGGATATAGGATCGTGACCTATATTTTCTTTTGTGTCGTTATTTAGAATTTCTTTCCTTCTTATATTGTACTAGTTCAGTCAGCTTTACTTTGCAGTTTGGGTATCAAAGTTGAAAGTAACGAATCTGGAGATGCATGTGAGTATTTGTCCGGATCTTCAGCTAATTTTACAGCGGCTAATGGTTGATATACATGCGTTGTTTTGTTTTAAGAAACTTTGTGCGTTATGCTCATTTGCAGGCAGCTCGTCTCTTCCGTAGAACCACTGAATGGCCTATAATTACATTTCATTGAGTAGCCGGTGTCACATTCCATCTCGACTAATCAAGCAAAGATTTTACAGACTCATTATGCCAAAGTAAATTTTTTCACCAGACAAAATGTGTTCAAATTTCAATAAGTAGTTAAAAATATAAATTGTAACGTTTATAACACATTGCAACTGTTCAAACAAAAACATGAATATGAATATGAAATTTTCAGAGAGAAGACATCAGAAGTTATTTATCTCGGACAGCTGGGTTGATTTTTTTAAAAATTCCAAGTAGAAACAGATAGGGAAGATGCGAAATTAATGTCTTGCGGCTGAAGGCAGAGAAGGGAGCAGATATGAAATTAATGTCTCCGACTGACACTTGACGCCTCATTCTTCGCACTCAATTTCCCGATAGAACTAGCAGTTGAGGTTAAAGTGTGATTATTACTCAAATGGTAACATGTTTCCTCCTTAGTCGGTTGCACGTGTTTTTTGAATGGGAGTAACATCTATTTGTTAGTGTTCTATTACGGAATTCGTCGTTGTACATGAGGTGGTGTACAAAAGTTAAGTGAACATAATCACATTCAAAAGTAAGTTTGAAATTTTTTTGAAAAGAAAAAACTTAAATATAATTTTTATGAAAATTTGTATTAATTCTTTTAAAAAATAGCATTTAATTAACAATTTTTGTAAATTCTAAAACAAAATTTGCAGTAAAATAATTACATTCACATTCAGACGAGTTGAAGTTGAACCACCGCAGAATCAATCGACCGCACCACAATTTGGTGGCATCCAAGCTTAGTTCGACCGTTAAATCACAACTTCAGTTTGCTCATTTTCACCATAACCATTAGGTTCATCTCCACCATCATCACCATCATCATCAGAATCATCAATTTCATCATCACATGTGTGCACACTTCAGCACATATGTGATGATACACATCATCACATCGTCACGGCAACGCATAAAGTGCATATCATTGCCACACACGCGCTTGTGTCATATATCACCATACAACACTACCATCATCATCATCATCAACATCGTCGTCATCATCGTCGTCATCATCACAATCATTCACGCCAATTAAGAAGGAAGAGTGATTGTCTTATTGTTGGGACGCTCGATATTCACATGCATTCATTCTCTGCTTGAATCTCTCCTGCATGAAAGGCCTCCCGTACAATCTTTCAAACATTTGCAGCAAGTGGCCACGATCGCGGCGATGACGATGATGACGATGATGATGGCGATGATGATGATGATGATGATGATGATGAGGATAATGATGATTATGATGGCGACGATGATGATAATGATGACCATATTTAGCGCAATGATGACGACGACAGGTTACAGTGATATCTTTGAAGATGGTGATGATAATGATCTAGCATTATGTCTGTAATGATGAAAATAAAAAGATGATAGTTTTGTATTGTTTCTATGTTACATGGTGATGGCAATTAAGCTGCTTGCACATTAATTTTACTTACCTAAATTTATCTTTAATTTTACTTAAATTTAACAAAAATCGGTATTGTTGAATATATTTTTTCCATTTCGGCACATCATTTTTTTTTCTAATTTAACTCATCTCATTGTGCGCACCTGCACCATTCGTGTGGAGTTCTTCAAGGATGTTGTGTCCTAACCCTAACTTCTAAGCTACAGATAACGACAATGATAACGATAATAATGATAATAATCATTAATGCTTGATAATTCATTGATAAATCATTGTAATTGCGGTTATGAAAAAAAACAAGCATTGAAACTGATTATTAGGATTAAAAAATTTATGACGATATTCAATTTTTTGTAAAAAAAAATGTCAATTCTTGCACGAGATGATGACAACAAGCACGATGGCGGCGATGGGGATGATGATGATGATGATAATAGTAACAACAACAACAATAGTAATAATAACAATAATAAAACAAATAATTTGCCAGTATTAATAAATGATTACGGCGACTACAAAACAACAACATTACACCAATAACCACATCATAATGACATCACAAACATCAACATATAGGAGGGCATTGACGAGGATAACAACACTACCAAACGTCATTAACAGCCGTAGCAACCACAACTGAAGACACTAACGTCACTATGGATGCTGATGACAATGACACTAACAACACTAGTGAAAATAACCATGACATTGACAACCATTAGAATTGTGTTGTTGTTGGTGTTAGTTATATTTTGACACCGTCCGATCTAATGCCTCCAGTTATAGCAAGTGGTTGTACGAAGTCATGGCGACAATTTTGTCGTTGTTACTACAGCTGCGTCAACGATGGCGTAATGATTGCAGTCCCATAAACTGCTACCACAGCTAAATACATAAATGGCCAATGCAGTTGCTCAGTTGAAAAGAATTAATTTTCTGATCGTTTTGATAACTAACACAACAGACCGCAGATGTGCTTGCAAATGTTGAAACCTCTCACGATAAAACTTTACTATTTAGCGTATATTTCTGCTAGTATGGCTGTTAAAATGAATAACAATTTTTTGCATCAAATCTGATAACATAGCCTAGAGATAACTCTGAATGAACGAAGAATGCAGAACAGCACATGCAGCAATGTGAAAGCATCCCTCGTATGAAACGTGTTATCAAACTAAAACATTTTTTGAATGTGTGTCTGTCACGTTCTACAAATTCATTTTAGTTTTTTTAATTTTATCGATAAATGGATAAATAAATGTTTCGTTCTTTAGCAAGTCAGTCAGTGAGCAGCCATCTTGCTCTCTTCTGTTGAGTTCTACTGATCTGTCGTGTTTCGTCTGGATTGTGTTGTGTATTGTACAGTGTTATGTGCACTGAGTTATGTGACTTGTGTTGTGTGTACTGTGTTTGATGACTTGTGTTGTGTGTACTGTGTGCGTGTGTGTAGTTTGCATTGCGATGTGTGACGAACATTTCTTATCAGATCAATAACAATTGTTCAGCCATCCCATATTAACTAATTATTTATTGATTATTGCTTTCGGATGCTTTCTTTATTTGTTTGTTGATCCGTTTTCATTTTATTGAATGTCTAATTAATTTGTTTTCCTATTATTTTTTTATTATTTATTATCGCTACCGCTGTTATTGTTATTATTATCGTTATTATTATTATTGTTGTTGTTGTTGCTATTATTATTATTATCATTTCATCGAGATGTAGATCCAGACAAAAAAAACTGAAACTCCTGACAAGTTGTTTCTCCGCTATCTTGAATTTATTGAACAAGCATGGAAAGTGATATTTTAATCGTGCATTTTATTATTTATTGCCAAATGTATTGCCTACCTCGGCTGTTGTGCCTGCAAGAAATTAATTGCCTTGCAACTCGCCGTCTTATTAACTGCTCGTAAACAATCACACACACACACATTCACATGCACACATCTACACACACTTCCACACACACACGCACACACACACATATCTACACACATCTTCCACACACACACATTCACACAAACATCTACACACACTTCCACACAAACATCTACACATACATTTACACACACACACACATCCACACATACATCCACACATACATACCCACACACACATCCACACACACATCCACACAAACATCCACACACACACACAAACACACAGATCCACACAAACACATCCACACACATCCACACACACACATCCACACACACCGACAGACATCCATATATCTTGAACTCCTTCAATGACTCACGTGAAACACGTTGCATCTAAAAAAACGTCATCGTTAAATCCTAATTTATATAGCATTCAATTATTTTGAGAAATAAATTAGCGATAATGAAATAATATTTTCTAAATGAAATTCTAATAAAATAACGTTTTTTGTAAAATTGCAAAAATAATTTATAGTCCGTGTGATTGTGTCCGAGGCCGAGGTGAGCTTGCGTTCAGGTGATGATATACAACCAGAGGAACATTGTTAATGCGAACACCTGCCTCTTAAAAAGTTAAGAAAATCAAATAAATTACAAAATTTGATTGTTGCCGGTTCACTGCTGCTCTCTGAAGTTTCCAAGCCTTTAAAATATGAATTGTGTTGTGTTATTTCAAATAATTTTCTCCGTCAATAAACATGACATGCGTTACACATGCATTATGATGTTTGCAAGCACATCAAAATGCATGCGCCAAAACATACATTGCATGCAAACACACATCCACGTGCGCGCATTTAAAAACACGCACATACATACACATTCACGAACACATATACATGCACGCACATGCACACGCGCACACATATACACAAAGGCAAATACCTACGCCGCACACATACTTACATACATACGTCAATACACACATACAAACAAACAAACAAGCATACATACACACATGCAAGTACAAAAAAAAGCATACATACACACATACAAGTACAAACAAGCATACATACACACATACAAGTACAAACAAGCATACATACACACATACAAGTACAAACAAGCATACATACACACATACAAGTACAGACAGGAACTACAGAAAACACACAGCAAACCCAAATGCAAAATAATATGTGTGTAATCTCATGTTGAATCCTTTGCGGATGTTCTCAATTTTAGCACTGATGAAAATTTTCATTCAACATTCATCTCGCTAGCTTTTTTTATAGAAAACTTTTTCAAAGTTACAAATACATCAAACGTTTATTATTCAAATAACAAACATTATTTTCATTTCTTCATTCAAATGCACGCACATGCCTGCAAGCACACACACACTGAACATACCAATAAACAACTCACGACAAACACACACGCACACGCACGCTCACACACACACAAACAAACACACACACACACACAAACACACACACACAGTACAGCAAAATGAGCATGTTTTAAAAATGTTTGTTTATAAGAATACAGTACATGACTTTTTTTTGTATAGCCATCGAGCCGTGTGAAGAACAAGACAATGAAGGTGTTATTTGCACGGTACTCAAAATAGAGAGATACGGATGTAGAAGAGGAGAAAGCAAGTAGAGATCATGATGGTTAAAAGTGAATTATGCTTGCAGCACCAATAAAAATAAGTATTTCTGAAAATTAAGAAGGTTTGGCTAATTCCAAAAACGTAGAACCTGATCGAAGCTGTGTCTGTTAGAATCACACCACTACGAAACACCTCCACACGACTTTTGGCGGGTTTAGACAACTTTGACGCGAGGAACTAACATTTTGAAGGGGGTTCCCAGATTCCTGGTAGGATGAACCCCCTCCCCCTCTAGGTCCGCCACTGCACACGACACTGCATGCATCGCAAGTATAACTCGATGCGTAAGTTTGTTTAGCTCCAATTAATGAGAGTAGTTTGAAAAATTATTACAAACATTTGTGTATTTTTTTAAAACAGAAATAATACCGACACTATACATTTTTTTTCGGAGAAGTTTTTGCATAAATCTATTTTTATTAAAAACCAACAATTTCGATGCAATCCATTACAACTAGGGTGAGCAAACAGCGGCAAATTACGGCCCTCAAAACAAAGAGTTTGCCAACCCCTGCTTCACAAGATAGCTACAGAACAAAAATTATTTCAGTTAGGGTTACCAGAATCTCTATTTAATACACTTACATGCCACTTTTTTAACACTAGGATGTTTTTATATTTGAAGAACCACGGCCGCAGTAACTACGATGTAGTTCGAGTCTCTCGAGTAAAGACTTCAGAAACATTAAGTGAGAATTAAATAAACATTTAACGATAGTAGCAGAAAAAACAGACATGGAAGATGAGATGAAACAGTTGAAACAGTTACAGGATGTTGGCACTCAATTGAACCAAACTGGGGGCTCTACTGACGTTAATGTCGATTAGACGAAAAAAAAATGAAATGTGCGAGTCAGTTGAATATACCATTTTTTTTTCATTGAAACTATCTAACAATTATCGTTATAAAAAAAACTACTGAATGAAACTATTGTATGTTTTGACAGTTTCTGCGTCTGCCAGATTCTGGTCATTTGAAGGATAATTTAAAAAAATTGTGACATTTTACATTGGTGCTGCTACGTTAATGTCATCATCATTGAAGATGTTGTCATGTTGCTGACGTGAAACAAATGACATTAAACATTTTAATCTTTAATCACACTGATTAATTAAACTGATGAAAATCAAGCTTATTATACATCCAAGTTAACATAGAATGATTGCAACTACAATGAACAGCAAAACAACAACTACAACAAATATATACAACAATGCCTATAACAACAACAACAACAACAACAAAACAACACTTGACAGCAATAAATAAAAAGAACATCGCGTTGTTTAATGATGGAATCGATGGTTGTGATAAAATCAAATACGCGCACATAAATATCTTAACGTGTTTTTTGCTTTCTGTGTGCGTTCGTACAAACAACAAACATGCATACAAACAAACAAACAAACAAAGAACAAACCAAACATACCAACAAACAAACAATCAAACATGCAGACATACAATCAAACAATCAAACATGCAGACATACAAACAAACAAACAATCAAACATGCAGGCATACAACCAAAGAACAAACAAACCTACATACAAACAAACAAATAAACAAGGAACAACAGACAAATAAACTTACATACAAAACTTGTACATATAAGCCATATACACATTGGCATAACGAGTTTTTATCGAATAAAATATACACAAAATTTAGATACAGCATTACGTGAATACAACTCCAATAATTTACATGTGTGTGTGTTTGTGTGTGTTTGTTTGTGTGTGTGCGTGTGTGCGTGCGTGTGTGTGTGTGAAAAAAGTTTGTTTTATAAAAATAGAAGAAGTGTCAACACTCATATAAATTAGAAAACACATTTGAAGACGTCAAATTAAAACGTTCTAGCCAAGTCAGAATTACACGACCAATGAATGTGTAGATATAAAAAGAATAACCGTTGTATAACAAGATCAACAATTGTAAAAGATCCAATAATTACTGTATATATATATATATATATATATATATATATATATATATATATGTATATATATATATATTATATATATATATTATATATATATATGTGTGTGTATGTATGTGTGTGTTTGTTTGTGTGCCTGTGCGTGGCGTGAGTGTGGGCACATATGCACGTGTGATTGCATGTGCATATAATAGCGTAATGTGTATACAGTCAAACATTATACTCTAGTGCGTTAAACTGTTGAGTGGGAGAGTGTGGATTCATAAAAATCACGCTAGCACTCATTCACTGAGAGCGTGCGGATGTGCTATGATTTGAATGTATCAACGAGTCGTACGTATATATATATAATATAATATATATATAATATAATATATATATAATATAATAAATATATATAATATATATGATTATATATATATATATATATATTTATTTATTTATTTATATAGTCAATGGTACAATGGTATCATTCGTTCCTTCTACATCTGCTCTGATGGTTTTTGCGTTCTGTATGCACACACACAAACAAACACACACACAAACAAACACAAACACACACACACACACACAAACAAATACACACACATATACACACAAAAACACACACACACATACAGACGCTCTTTAAAGACACAGCAGCCACACAAACACCCAGCAGCCAACCAAGTAACAAAAAACAAACTCATTCTTCAGACAAACAGAGGTTACATAGAGTGTTGCATACAAAGACAATACACACGATTGATATGCGAGTCACGTACGAGCCAAACATCAACAGGATGAACACACCAACAGGATGAACACACCAACAGGATGAACACACCAACAGGATGAACACACCAACAGGATGAACACACCAACAGGATGAACACACCAACAGGATGAACACACCAACAGGATGAACACACCAACAAACACATACACAACGTTCACGCAGTTCACAAACAAGTGTACACACCGTGCACAATTAGTAACTTCATCAGATCGAAATATACACGCCGATTATATCTACAATCGACCAACCACAAACATATTTTTTATTTGATGCAACATGAATATGTACACATACACGCACACGTACATGACATTTATTTATTTCAGGCAAACTTTATCAAAAGTTTGTCATGAGAAATAATTTGCCATATCCACGAACAACTAACTTACAAACCCACCACCATCACCACCACCACCATCAGCACAACCACCACCACATCTCACCAAAGTAGCACATGTATTCATTCACCACACAGATAAATTATTCAACAAAATATGCAAACTTCTACTCCAAAAACTGCGTGAACATCTCAAACATTTTATAACCATAAAGTACACACACACATTCACACACACATTCTCACACACATTCACACATACACACCACACACACACACACACACAAATATATATATATATATATATATATATAGAGAGAGAGAGAGAGAGAGAGAGAAAGAGAGGGAGAAAGAGAGAGAAAGAGAGATTGAGATAGAATGAGTGAGAAAGAAAAGAGTTCAGTCCCACGCAGAACAACGAGGCACATCAATCCCATACAAAACATACCCACACATATCACGTGCAGTCACACCCAAACATTCATAGAGGTAAAAAAATACCAACACACAAATACAGATATACAAATACAACCGCCGTATGCCCCCACCCACCCACGTACACACACGCACACATACACACACACAAACACACACACATACACACACACACACAGCACCAACCGGAACCAAACACAAGAGAATGAATGGAGAATAGGATAGCAGCGATAATATCCATCCATGATACATTACACATATTCAAATGCCGCAAAAATGCATACAAATACATTTATAAAAAAGACAAAAAGAATTTTGAAGAGAGAAAAAGAGAGATATTGATGCGTGTTTTGGTGAGAGTAATTTTGATTTATGAAAGCAGTCTGCAACAAGAGAGTATTTTACTATGGGACATTTAGTTGGAAGGCGCATAATTTTGTTTGTCAAATCTTCCACATGCATGCATGCATACATGCATACATACATACACATACACGCACATGCATACACGAATGCATACATGTATGTATGCGTACATAGATGTATGCAATGCAAGTACGTGTGAACAAACATGATACAAAGAAATACATAAATGACAGATGCATTGCGCACAGACACACGCACATACATACATATTTTGAATACCCACAGATACAAACACACTTACACCTTGTATGTTTGGCATTATTTTTGTATTTGTCCGTTAAACCATGCCGCATTGGCAGGTTGCGGCATGTTTCTTATGACTGTACGTATTTGTATGTATTGTTTTGTATCATCTTTGCATTTTTATCAATTGTTTTGTATCTGTTTGTGTTCGTATTTTTTGTTTTGTATTGTATATGCTTCGTTGTGAAATATTGTTTGTGCTACAATCGTGCTAATCTGTATTGGAAGATTTGCAGCGGCGTTCAAATTTTTATTGTGGAATTAAGTTTTCATTTTGTTTTCAGTCGTTGTGTGTATGTTGGATTGTATGTCCCATGCGTTTTTTATGTAATATACTGTTCTAATGTTTGCTGTGCATTGTACTTGTTTGTTTGTTTGTATGTATGTTGCGATGTTTGTTTGTTTGTTTTGTATCTAACTTGTTTGAAAGACTGCGGTGTAATGCAGCATGCTGCACGCTGTTCATTACAAAAAGTCAGCATAGTGCCATATTTTGTTTTGCCATCCGAAGTGTCATGTTGAATCGTTTCCTATCTGACATTGAGTTGATGTCTTCGCTTTTTTATTAATTTTTAATTATTTCAGAACTATTAAACTGCATCGAACAAACTAGTATCTCGTCATATTTGTGTACTATGTTATATAGTCTGGTTTGTAGTTTAAAATTGTGAATTTGTCTGAAGTACTGTGTTATGAGATATGCAAGTATGACCTTTTGTTGCATCGCGTTTCGTTCTGGCAAGTTTGTTTGTGGTTTGTTGCAACTTTTCATTGCCCAGTAACGTTTTGTTGTTTACACAAATTGTTTGCATTTTTTTTATGATTTTACGATCTTTACTTAACAAATTGGCTGTTAATGAATAGTGATACTACGCAGTTGTTTGTTGATTGCGTGTTGAGTATATTGTGTGTGTGTGTGTGTGTGTGTGTGTATGTTTGTATGTGTGTGTGTTGTGTGTGTGTGTGTGTGTATCTGTGTGTGTTGATGCGCGATTGCGTGATGTGATGCGACATGTTAGGATGATTTTGGTGTGATTGAAATGTGAATATGTAATGTGATGTGTATTGATGTGATGTATGGTGATGTGATTTGTACTGATGTGATGTCTCTATTTGTTGGTGCGAAATGAAAATTAATGAAAAGCCATCCAGTGCGTTTTGATGTTACGTGCGAATCGAGTAGGTTTTTTGTGATGTCGGAATGGCAATCGTAATGTTTATGTTATATAGTTGTATATCGATACAAACGATACAGAAAATTATATATACAATGTTCTGTATTGTTCGTGCAGTTTTTTTTGTAAGATAGTACATTTGAATGTGGAATATATCAAAAGGTGACATTTGAAAACATGCCATGTTGTGAAAGTTTATTCAAATGAAAAATAGTGTGGCACGCTGAAATACGTCTTATTGTATTGTATTGTTTTTTATTGTTTTTTATTGTATTGTATTGTATTTTATTTTATTGTATTTTATTGTATTTTATTTTATTTTATTGTATTTTATTGTATTGTATTTTATTTATTTTTCTGAAATACGTCTTATTGTATTGTATTGTAATTTATTTTATTTTATTGTATTTTATTGTATTGTATTGTTTATTTTATTGTATTGTATTTTATTTTATTTTATTGTATTTTATTGTATTGTATTGTATCGTGACTATACAATATTGTAAGTTGGTGTTCAGAGTTTGACTAGCCCGTTTAAAGAGGCCTCTTATCGAGATGATCAAATTGTTTTTGTGAAAAATTTTTATTCCACCCTTACACGTAAAAATTGATTTGAGATGTTTTGATGGGTTTTTTCATATTTTCGCTGTTAAAAAATTTTGTAAAATTTAATTTGAATCATTTACATTCATATTTCCATTTTGACTTGATAAAAGAGATACAATTTTTTGCTACGTTATCCATTTAAAAAATATAGAAAATATTTCAATACTTGCTACAAAGAGAACAAATATAAAAATTTAGTTATCGCCTTAAAATGTGTGAACTTTTATTTGGAATGTGCATCAAATTGAATGAGAGGAAGTTTGTAAAATACGACACCTAGTCTCCAATATTCCATTGTAATTGATGTCATAAAATAAAACTTTTTGATAAAGTTTTAAACAGGAATAAACATTACGTAGAATTTTATGATGAGTTTTAATAGTAGAATCAGCATAACGGAGTAGTCAGGGAGAGGACAACTTGACGCTTTCAAACGACTTCATAGCTCATAAATTTAACTTGAAATAACAAAATGATGTTATTTCATCTCTAAGCTGAGTCATAAATTAGTTGGACATGTGCTACTTGGTCTGCAATTAACTGAAGAGGAATGTAATAAGTTTCATGTTCCGCCGTCCGAGTAACTTATCATTCGTCCAACCAGCTAACAAACATGTCATGATTTGATATTTTGTACATCATGTGACGTCTTGATAGCAATAAAAATTAATATAGGAAATGTTTTTTAAATGTTTTATTTAATTTATTGTTATTAAAACTTTTTTTTTGATACATTTCAATTATATTATTTTCAATATCGTCACCATCATCATCGTCACCATCATTTATATCGTTACTATGATTGATTCATAATACACAGTGTGAGAGATGAAGTGACTTATTTCGGGTGTTTGAAATATATCATATATACATACTATTGTATACATATATGTACACAAATAATATTTATGGTTAAAATAATATATATATTATACGATGTGTGTGTGTGGTGTGTGTGTGTGTGTGTGTGTGCATGAAAAATTTGGCCAGAAACTGATATGACTGAAAATGCAGTAATCTTTCTTAACAAATATATGTATATATAAATGTATATATATATATATATATATATATATATATTATATACACAAACATTTTAAGTATATATATGCTATATATATTAACGCGTGCATTTATATATGTAACCAATATATTTTATATACATGTATATTTTCTTAATTATTATCATTAAATTTTGTAGAGACATTATATAAAATGGAATAAATACACACAAACATGAACACACACACACACAAATAAATAAATAAATAAATGAATATACCAATGATGAAATACATAAACGCATATGAATGATATTGTGAACATAAGAGGGTCGATGTAGAGCTAGCGATCAAACAAAGGACAGAACAAATGGAGAATGAATCCATCCATTGTAATTTGATCCAGTGCAGAAACTTAGACACACACATACAAACATGCATAAATACATACATACATACATACATACATACATACATACATACATACATACATACATACATACATACATACATACATACATACATTCACACATGCATACATACACACATACAGACATGCACACACACATACCTACATTCATTCATACATACATAAACAAACATACGCATACATATGTATGTGTATATTTGACCACCGAATTCAGATTTCTCAAAATTTTTAAATGATTTGAAACTGATTTTAATTAATTCCAAAATGCCTACGCACATACTACATGGGAGAAGGCTGCCTAACAAGAAATGGCGCCTAAGATAAGATTTTAGGTCCAGCATATATATGCAATATTTGATAAAATCTACCGAATTTATAGCTTTTGAAAGTTTACGATTAAACTTTTCAATATTTTTAACAGTAATTTTATAATTATTATCCAATGTATTAAAATTAATAAGAAAATCGTTGGTGTTAGGGTTAGGGTAAAGCGTATAGGCCCTATTTCGATTTTACTCATCATCAGCGCTTATATTGGGATATAATGCTATCTGCTTTCTTCAGCTACGGTGATTGTATCTGGTCAAGAAATGTCTCCCAGTTGATATTTTTATTAGCCTGACGGTGACTTTTGTACTGCCTAGACAGGACTATTGCTATTTGTTGCTGTATGGTGCTGGTGTAAGGTTAGTAAATAATGTTCAACGAATCCAGAATGCTGCAGCCAGATTGGTCATTGGTCTAAGTAGACGTGATCACATAGTAAAGTGGTTGGAAAGTCTCCACTGATTGACGATCAGGGAATGGGTAGGATTTAAGATGGCCGTGGTGGCTCATGGTTGCGTACATGGTGGTGGTCCAGAATATCTGAAGGAGGTTTTTCGCAAAATAACTGAAGTTGATGTGGGACATACATTGCTTTCGGTTTCGTCAGAAATGATGCTAATTCCTAGGACCAGGACAAAACTGGGTGACAGATGTGTGCAGGTTGTTATGCCCAAGGTATGGAATGATCTCCAAACAAGATTAAAGCAAATTGTTCCAAAAATAAAACCACAAATCAACAAGTAGCAAAGAATATCAACATCATTACCGACCAGAGGAATATTATTGAAAAACTTTACAAGCAAAAAGGAAGAACAGAACAAAGAAACAAAGATATAATAAACAGACGGGACAAAGCAGAATAAAAACACTTGCACACACAAAGAATTGAAAAACTTTGAAATATCCCTAATAACGCTGATGAAGAGTAAAATCGAAATAGGACCAATACATCATGAACACCAACAATTTTTTTATTAATTTTAATAAATTTGACAATAATTATAAAACTACTGTTTGAAATATTGAAAGGCTCAACCGTAAGCTTTCAAAAGTTAAAAATTATGTTGTGATAGCGATGATTATGATGTTGTGATGACGATGATTTATACATGGCAATATCGGTGGTAATGATGGCGATGATGACGACGACGATGATGATGAGATGATAATATGAAGAAGATAGAAGCCAGCGACATAACTCTAATTGTTTGCATGAATGTTCAACAGTGAGACACCAATCAATCATCCTCTCGTCATTAACTTGTATGACTGGCAGGCTACCTTCTTCAAAACAAAACGTGTAGAGGAGTAATTTTGAAAATTAAAATCTTTGGAAAGTTAAAAAATCTTTTTGTAATTAATTATTTTTTATGAGGTGACTATGAAAAAAAAGTAAAACTACTGGAAAACAGGAATGAATGAATGAAGATGTGAATGAATAAATGAACAAACAGCCGTTGAAAAAACAAAAGAAAAGATGAACGAACGGACAAACAAATAGATGAATGAACAAACGAATGAACGAATGAATGGTTACAAAGGGGATATGAGATAGAGGACGTGGAGTGAGATGAAGAAAAAGTTAATGAATAATGGCTGAGAGATACTGGAATAAAATAAGAGGAACACGCACAAACACACAGGCAGACGCAAAGAAACACATGCACATACAGGCAGCAGAAAGAAACTCACAAAACAAACTGACCGCTAGTGCACACACAACTTCTTGACATTATAAATCACGGCGACTTATTTCTTTGAGCCATTAACTTTTTTTTCTTATAAGTATATTTTTGTTGCTTTTTGTTGTTTGAAATTTAAAAAAAGAGCCAAAGATTAAAGAAAGTAATATAAATAGAATTGTAAATAATTTAAAACTGCACCTCATCAATATTGAAGAGGAAGAGCAGAAAGACGGTGAGGATGAGGCAAGTTTGAACATTTCTTCATTATATTTTATCTCTTCGCTCTCTTCTTATATTTATGTCGGCTCATTTTTTATTCAGTCCTATTTGAATTCCTCCATTTTATTTTTTGTTTGTCAGTTTTCTTTTACTTGCAGCAACAAGGCTTGTCCCTCTGTTGTTCCTTCGGTGGAGATGCTGATAAATTAATAGACTGAAGTGAATGCAGCTATAATTCAGGCGGCGACTGTTAAAGTTAAAAACCAATGGAATGAACTATCGTGATGAAGCACTTAACGTTGCAATTAATCGATTCAATTAAGTATTTTGAACTTTTTAATTTGAAGAATAGCACCTATAAAATTTATTTCCTTCAAAATAAAGCATGCATCTTGCTCACATACACACACATGCACACAGACACGCACGTACAGACAAACACAAGCACGGATATACATACAAACACACACAAATATTCACAAACGCATTTGTACAAACAAAAATACAAGTCAACACAAGCTCACAAAAAAGACATCGCAACGGTAATGTGCTACCAATGCAAACACATCTCATGGACACAACAAACAGATACACGCACATGGCGCCAACATGCGACACACGAGTGCGCACGCATCAACCCAACTCACACGCTCTACGAACAGTCACATGCATAACACATAAGAACACCACACACATGTCTGCTACACGTGTACTCATAACACACATACACAAAACACGCAGTCACAACACATACAAACAAATGCAAACAAACGAACGAACGAACAAACAAACACACGAACGAACAAACAGCACTTGTAGACAATTCTGTTGATAACGGCAAAGGAAGAGCCTAAGTTTTAAGCAGAAAACAAATTGTAAGCAGAAAACAAATGGCTTGAAATTCAAACGGAGGCAGCCAGTAACAAAGTACATCAATATATTTATTCCAAGCAAAAACTACGCTGCTCTTTTCCTTAGATGAATGTTCAATTATTTTCTTCTCCAAAGTTCTTCAAATGAATAAGGGCTGTGTAAGTTAAAGTTTACTAAATTTTGTAAACGCAAACATTTTTATAACCGCTGTGCAAATGAAAATAAATTAAAATCGAATTAAAAACTGATTGTCGCAAGTTGTCTATAAAAATAATTTCCAGATACAACAAAAACAAGAACCTTAAAATTATGCCAACAGCAAAAACAACAACACATAGTAACAAAACTTTTTTACAAAAAAAAACAACTAAAACTTACGTAAGCGACAAACACATGACAACCCCCAGCAACAATAAACACACGCACAACAAAAACTGCTAAACAACTCAGTAGCAAAAGCACACACAGACACACATTGAAACTTATATAATTGTAGGGACACACAGAGTTACACACACAGACCAGACACACATAGACCAGGCACACACACACGCACGCACACACATGCAGATACATAGAGGGCCCCATGGATGCAGGCAGGATGTAACATGATAAAGTGGCTGGTATTAATCTCTTTAAGAAGGCATGTCAGCGTTAGGAAGAACGCAATAAATTCGCCACGAGTAAGAAAAAACGAAGATGAAGAAGAGAAAAACACACAAATAATGTCCACGAAATGAAATAAATACATCAATGGGTGCACCCACTGGAGGATTAGGTAATAAATGATTCGGATTAGCGGACCTAAATCCAAAGTTTATTCAAGAAAATGGATGTTTCTCTTTCTAATCCCTACTTCAAAAGAAAAAATATGTTTGAACATTTATCTATCCTTTTTATCCCTAAACCTTTAAACCACTAGCTTATTTATATAACTATTTCCAATTTTTTTTTAGAAAATTTTTAGGCGATACTCAATTTATTCAAAATAACGTTTGAGAAGTTTTTAAAACAACCAATTAAGCCAGGAAAATTGAATTTTAAATTATAATTTTTCATTTATTTTATAACGGGCCTCTTCAATTAAAGTCCGAAGTAATTGATATATAGAACTTGATGTATCAAAATAGATAAAAATAAAAAATGAATCCTAACAACTTATTCATTGTACGCAAACAAGATCAGTTCATTTAACACGAATTCTGTGGGACATCCAACTAACAAAATGGATATTTTGAAAATGTTAAAAAACGGTCAAAATAAAATAATTCAGATTGTAATGCCAATATATTTTTTGTTCAACAGATATTATCAATATTTGTAATTTTTAAATTAAGCTTGAATAAATTTAATTACCTAATTTATTGATAGATAAATAAGTTTTTATTTATTTAAAAGCTAAATACCCCTTAACAAAAGTTCACACTTACATACATTCACTCGTTTTTTATTTTCTCGATCATCAATTCATCAAATCACATCCATTCATCCATTCATTCATTTATTTATTCATCTGCGCATTTATGCATTCCTTCCTTCATACATCTGCTAAGTCACTCATTACGCACATATATTCAGTCATTTCTACACATTAATTTGTTTGTCCTATACATCCTGTAATATATTCAACTATTCGTTCATTCATTCATTCGTTTGTTCGTTCATTCATCCATTCATTCATCCATTCATCCATCCATCGATTTTATAATTTATTTGCATATTTATCCAATTCATTCATCCATCAACACATTCGTTCTTTGCTCTGCACGACATTGAAACATTCATTCATTTACTTTTGCGTCCCTCAATCCATGCGACCACCACCACCACCATCAATTTATTTCTTCCTTCTCCGAACCTCGGTGGGCTTGGTAGCTTGGAACGTTGATTAATTTTCAGCAATCAACTTATAAATGCGGCTGTAGATGCCTGCTTTATTTGAAATGAGGAAAAAAGTTGCGGCTAAAAATATGGAAGCAGTGATGAATGAAGCGAAAAATATTAACAAATCCCCAATGATAGCAAATGCAGACATGCCGGTGCACGCACGCACGCACGCATACACACGCACGCACACACGCACGCACACACGCACGCACACACGCACGCACGCACGCATACACACGCACGCACACACACGCACGCACGCACACTCACCCAATCTCACCACGAATGCATTTCATGACATTTTGTCAATGGTGCAGCGTGTTTTGATGTTATTGCATCTGTTCGTGTGTTATAATATTTATGAAAGTTATAAAAAATTTTAATTGTATCGCAGTTGCTGGTGAAAACAAAAAAAAGGTGTTATTTTACACGTGGTGGAGAAGTACTTTCGAGAGAGATTTTACTAAAAAATGTGCGATATGAAATAAAAGGAAAATGTTGGCTTGCTGTATGCGTGCGATGTAAATTGAACATGTTACTCACATATCCACGTTATCTATCTTTCTAGAGTAGAATGGAGCAATCAGAGCAAACAAATAGTTGAGACACAAACATGCAGACCCTCGTACGTGCCTGCCAGCACGTCCAATAAAAAACAAATGAGAAACCCTCATAAAAATAATGATAAAACATTCTTAAAAACCCGTTTAGTTAATTTTTCAATAATTTTTCCTTAAAAAATAAATGACAAAACAAAATGCAAACAAAAAAATTTTTCAAAACCAAAAAAGAAGAAAGACGACGAATTCTTTGAATGAATAATTCTCCAAACCGTCAGACGACAAGGCAGGAAGAAGTGATATAAATTTCAAGCACCACACACACACAACAACAACACAAAAACAACAGCAATAGAAACAACAACACAATAACAACAAAAGCAGCATTAACAGTATACCAACAACAACAATAATCGCAACAAAATAACAACATCAATCACATACAACTGCAAAAAAAGCAATATCCTACATATAACAATAATAACAACAGCAATAACAATATTTAAAAGAATAAAAAAACACACACAACAAAATAACTAGAAGCCCAACAATATCAGACACAAAAGACAACAACAAAGGGAGTGAAAAAAATAAAACCTTATCACACATACAAATAACATACAAATACAAAAATAATACAAGAACAATAACAAATACAAATACAAGAACAATAACATAGGCACAAAAAATAACTGCACCGACAGAAACAACAACAGAGCAAAATAAAAAAACTTTTAAAAAATATAAAGAATGAAAAAAATGGAAACGTCTTTAAAAAGTAAAACACACACAGAGAGAGAACGTTGAAATGTCAGAAGAGAAAGAATAAGAAAGAATAACTTATTTAGACCTTCTCGGGAGAATTGGAAAATAAATATGCAACCAGACCCCGTGTTGAGCGCCCACAAATTTAAAAAATAAAAAAATACATTTGTTAAGATAAAAAGTAATTATAACATGTAATGAAAAACTTTGCAAAAACCTTCTAAAACTTTTTTTTCTAAAGTTTTTTTCAGTGGTTTTGTAATGAAATTTGGCAACTTTAGCAAGGAGTCTTTGGACGTTTGAACATTTGTTTGACTAAGTAAATACATTGGGCCATTTGATGACGGTAAATAAACTGAAATAAAATATTAAAAAACCCAGTACATTCAATTGGGAACTCTTTACAAGCTTCGTCAGACAGATGACTTTAAAAGACCAATGAGAAATCCCGCTGATGTGTTGGGTCCTGACTCTTCAATGAAATCCCTGATCAGTCAACTTTGTAACTTTGTGGACGATGATTTTTTCATTTTCAAAAACTAAAAGCTATCAAACAATATTTGATAGTTAAGTCAGCAGAAACTCTTGTCAGAAATAAAATTGCCTGCAATGAAATTGATTTCTCTAACGGGATGATGTATGCGATAAACTTATCGCAGCAAGATGTTGTTCAATCTGCTTTGAATCATGTTGCTAAACTGGTTTCTGGCGTCTCGAAATTTGATCCAATATACCAAAACAGCAAAGATAAGTTATACTGGCTTCTTATATTAAAAAGAGAATTTTCCAAACTATCTCTTCTAGTAAACAAATTGTCTGGCTGGAGATGCCTCTTACTATCAGTCTCAGAAATTCCGTAGATGGGTCGACTGTGATCATCTAACCATAGTGAACTAGTGATTCAAAAATTAAAATTTTCTATTTCAGTATGAGAACATTTCCAGTATCAGCTGTTCAAATTTGAAATGCCTTACCAGTCGATCTTGAAAATTTCAACATCATCAGCCAAAATGACTTTAAGAAACATTTAAAAAATCATCTGTTCAACCTCCATGAGCAAAAAAATGAAGTGCGTCTCACAAGTCAATTTATGAAAATAATTTGTCAAATACAAAGCTAGTCTCGTCTTGTGTGATGCAAGAATTTTGTGCCCAGATTTGTTTTGTTCTTATTGAATAAGGCTGATCTTTTTAGTTATCGAATCAATTGGTTTTATGCGTCATATTTTCGCGGAAGACAATAAAATAATTTTAAGCCTGAAACCCGAATCATTCCATATTGGAATTAATAGACTTATTGAATGTTTGAACAACGTGCATCTATAAGGATGTTACGAAACTGTCTTAGATGAACTTGTTTAAAATGCAGTTCTTGGTAGCTGGCACCTGGCAACCATTCTAAAAGATTGGCGCAAACTAAAATGACAAAAAGTGTATTATTTCATAAACTTGTTAAAAAAGTGATTTAAAATAAAATTAATCAGATTAGTCAAGAGGTCACAAATTTGGGATACATTTTTGATGTCAAGCTAACGATACATGAACGTATTTGAATAATCGCTAAAACCACTTCAACTTTAAAGAAAATATCCTGTTGTATTGAGTCGAAATCATCAAACAAATGAAGGATATACATAGTCCTTGATACACGCATCTGTGCATTCATAATTGGATTACTGCAAAAAACTTGTATTGTGGAATCTTAGTTACTATTGATGAACAGTTAGCAACATTCAGAGATGGGTGTCCATTCAGACAAATTCTTCAAAGCCAAGTAAAAATAGAATAAAAAATTGAACATTACGTGACAGTGTTTGTCCTTATGTTTATACCATGCAAATTTATTCTGGAAAAAGTAAAAATCAACCTAGAGAAGAGAGAAAATGAAATAAGTAATCTGGTTGAAAATATTTCTGGTTCTGGTAGAAATATAACTTGCCATAGATGCCATAGTGGCAAGAAAATTTATTAGAAAAAAATTTAACAATCGTTGGTACCATGAGAAAAAGTGGAATAGTGGAATACCAAAAAAATAATGGCTGCCAAACAAAGAATAATGTATTCAACAAAATTTTTATCATTCAAAATGATGCTCTCCTTGTTTCCTATTGTCAAAAAACTTCATAGTCCTGTTTTTACTCCCAATTAGAATAACGTAGTAATCCTTTTTCCGGTAATCAATTCGTACGTTAGTATTATATCACCTCTGCATCTTTTCCTCTCTAGGGTAGTCAGTCCACATTTTTCCAATCTATCTTTGTAATGAAATTTTCCAAGACCTTTGATCATCTTTGTTACTCTCCGCTGCATTTTCTAAACAATGTCTTTATCTTTTGGCCACTAAAGCTGGAGTTGACAGCATGGATCAAATGGTGCGCTATTACAGCAGTAAAAGAACAAGCACGAGAAAAGAACCTTTGACCTTTGCTAATTTTTTTCAACATGATAGATGTAACAGCTTTTAAAGCTTTCATTATAAGAAAAACATCAAATCCATTGAATGGTAAGAAAAATATATGAAGATCATTTCTCATTGACTTGGAGAAAGAATGGACTAAAATTGATGTAGCATCTATTAATAAATCAGCATAATTTAGTTGCAATGAACAAAACTTGAGAAGAAAGAAGTCGTTGTAAATATTGTGAAAACAATTAAGACCGTTAAACAAACACATAATGTTCCGAATGTGAAAAATTTGTTTTCAGGGTAGCTCATCAACCAGTATGTGTGAAATGTTTAGAAAAGTGACTATGATTTATCATATTGTTTATAAATGTGACTATGATTTTTAAATGTTTATAAATTTGACTTTTATTTAATTGTTTTTGTTTGAATAATAAAATGCATAAACTTTAAAAACAAATTAAATTTGCAGTAATTCAGAAAAATAAATAAATAAAAATAATGTGGGCTGGGGTCAAAATGATCCTAACGACGAAGCACGCTACATAATTTATTTGGAAATTAAAGGGTCAAATAAACGCTTTAAAATTTCGAACGATAATAATATATGAATATATACAAAACAAAGATGGAGTCAGATTGAAAAAATTAAGGAAGCTAATGAACTTCATTTAAATCCACGTTAATCTCCTTACTTTCAAACGCTGGGAAATTTTTTATTTTCCTCAACTTCAGTGAAAGTTGTAGGTTTGAAAACGATTTATCGGTTTTTTTGCAATCAGAAATGATTCAAATAAATATAAATTTATTTAATTGGATGTGTTTTGTTTGACAGAATTTTACTATTGGATGTGGCTGTAACTTCGCTTCGAAAATAGGAAGAGCTTGAGGGAATGAAATTTTGTAAAATTATGACACGTGTTAAGAGGTATAGTAGAAATTTAACGTTGATGCAACTTGCCCCTTGCAGGTGTGAATAAAATATTTCTAATGTCCCATTGGTGTGTGGATTCAAGAGGCAAAATAAAAAATATGTAAACAAATAGAAGTTTTGTTACAATAGCACATTTAACCAAAGAAAATATTTTTTAATTGAGATATATGAACAAATAGATCTTCTCACAAAGCATCTCATGAGTTACAAAAATTGTTAAATATTCCCTCCGATAAAAAAAAACCCAAAAATTCACCAAACATTCTAAACATTTTTCTCTACTAAAACCTTTGAAATCCGCTATTGAAACTGGTAATTCAATTTTTATAAAAATAAATTTTGCATGGTTCAATTTAAAAATGAAAGTGATCTAGCAACGAATCATAACATTTGTCCAACACAGATTGAGAAGTTAAAAAAAATTAATAAAACATCTTTAAAAACATCAAAATTAACATTAGCAGTTGCAGCATTAAAAACGCGATAAGAAAATTTGGCACTAACATGTTTGACTTGTTCGTGAGCACTGTAGACCGATGACTGAGGACTCCTATTCATTTTGTTGTGGTTGTTGCTTCCGCTGTTGTTGTTGTTGTTGTTGTTGTTATTGTTGTTGTTGTTGTTGTTAAGGTTGTTGTTGTTGCTGCTGATGTTGTTGTTGTTGTTGGTTTCAATGTAGGTGGAGACACTATCCTGCTCCTCGATGACGAGGTCAACAGGCATCTTGCCCTTCAAACAGCCAATGTAACGATGACAGAAGTTGTCGCACAACTCATGTACCTGCGTCGTGCGACGTGATCACGTGATGATTGTGAAGACGACGGTGACGATTATTATGCTGATTATGACGATGATGGCTGTGTTGATTATAACAGCATGTTGATGATACGGTGTGATATGGTAATAATTTGTTGATAATATATAAATAAAAGTATGATGGCGAGCCAAATCACAACAATGCATGACTATGTTTAAGCCGCCAAATGTTTCCCATGGTGTTTATAAAAATGAAACATTAAAATAATGATGACACATTAATGTAGATGCCCAATAAATGAAAGATGATGACGGAATAACGGAAAAACTTACCTTTTCAAGTTCCAGAAGATGAAATCTTAAAACCTGGATTGCCTGAACCATCTGTTGGTGCATTTAAAAAAATTTACATTACATTTTAATTGATTATTGCGTAGTGTATAGTGTGTAAGTTAACTAAATATGACGCCATACATCCAGTTAACTGAATCAACCGACTTAGCTAACATTTCAAAAATTACAAAAAATAAACAGCAAGACCAGCTTTTAGATAACAGTAGTGACTCTCACTGAACGAGTCAGTTTATGTAATCTGCACTGTTTTGTAAATTTCAATGGTGGGGTGTGGTGAATGATTGCATGTAAGTTCGGTGTTTACATATTTGTAAGCCTGCTGTTGAAGATTAAATATTGTGAATGGTAAGTAGAATCGGAGGTATCAAATGAGTGAGTGGCTCTTAGTCACAGAAGTAGTAACAGAAATCTTTCGTAAAAAAAATTTCAAAAGCAAAGAAAGTTTTGAGACATTTTCTAATAGTGATTTAGTTGAAACAACGTTTTTGCAATAAATTGTTGATTTGTCATTAAAACAGATTTAGCTGTTGTTTTCACATCTTCGGACACGGCTGAGTTAACGAGTCCTTTCACGTCTTGAAAGGCAGCTTACAAATTTAGAAATTTACGATTAACTTGTGTTTATAATATTTGCTTAGTACACTAAGATTAGATTTCTTGTGTTTTCAATATTACCTTCCAATGTCGAACTATTACATTGTTTAACATTTAATGAGAAAATATTCAATTTAAAATAATCTGTATCCATTCATATTATTAAACTTATTATTTAGAGGAAACATTGCAATAATTTACCTCAAGCGAGAATGAAATTTTAATAAAATAAAATTTATTTGACAATACTTCATCATACGTAACGAGGAGGAAATTTTGCTTGCAAAAGCAAAAGAAAAAAAAACTGAAAAACTAATAAAGAAAAATATAATGAATGCGTACATTAAGTATGAAGGATATCTCGAGATGAAGATATCCATATATAATACAATTCATCAATTATGAAGCACAAGCCTGCATGTATATGTATTCACACACACTCACACACACACACACATACATACAACCACACACGCACGCACACACACATACACACACACAAACACACGACACACACACAACCTACACACAAAAACAGTCACACATGACACACACACGACTCAAAAACAACCTACACATACAAATACACACACACAAACACACGTGTATATAATGACCCCCCAAGTCTCTGCCACAACCGTACAATGATGATGATTAATCCAGAGCCACCTAGCAGAGAACTCAGCACTCCATATATAAACATCATTAATGTCTATTAAGAAGACAGCCGTACTTCGTATAACTTGGCCAGCTATTAATTTTAAACATTTATGAATGGCTTGCTTGGATGCCACTCATTATTTATCATATACCTTTTTATTTATTTATTTCTTTTTCTGTTAGCTTTGTTAGGTGGGAATGTTTTTTTTCTATATTTTTTGTGAAATATGTTATTTTAAATATTTATGTTTATGATTTAATTTTATTAATTTCTCGAATGATGAACTGGAAATATTTCTCATTTGTTTTAATAATTCATTTTTTTTATTATTGCCGGATATTTTTACGATAATCACGATTAAAGATATTAACAATACAATACACAATACAATACAAATTACGATTAAAAATATTAACAATACAATACGCAGTACAATACTTTATTTCTTCACCAACATGATTAAACATAACGATAAAGAGGTGGGATGATCGTAAGAGAGTTCAACGAAGAACTAACCCTTCTAGCACAACAACCATTTAACCATTTAATCGCTAGACTTGGACACTAGCAAAATCAAAAACAATAACGAAACAATAACGAAATTATAACGAAACAATAAAAGACAAATATCAGAACAATAACGAAACAATAGCAGTGGTTTCAGACATTCATGACATTAACAAGGACAGTAGTGACGATGACAAGAGTTGATGCAAATAAATAATAAAGAGATAATAGAATAATGACAGGTTCGTCGAAGGATTTTGAAGGTGTATCAATAAGCCAGTTTGCAGGGCTTATTGTTGTTGCTGCTGCTGTTGCGGCTGCTGTTGCTGCCGCGGTTGCAGCTGCGGTTGCTAGTCTTACTACTGTTGTTGGCTCGTTGCCGTTGTTGTTATTTTGGTGTTGTTGTTACAGCTACTAATAAATTAAAAGAAACTTCACAAATTTTACATTAAAGGCAGAATGTTAAGCCCACAGCATTCCAAACCAGGTTTGTAAATAGAATGTAACGCAGAAAAAAGGTTGCGCAGAAAAAGCGATAAAAAATAAGAAATATGTTTATTGTTGTCAAATTAATTATTCTCTTCATTGTCATCATCCTCTGTAATCCATTTCAATGATTACAAAGCTTTAATATTTTTTAAACACTTTCATTAAGTTAATTTCAACAACAAACTTATTAAATATATAACCCTCCCTAATAGCAATAATAATAATTTAATAACAATAATTAAAATTATAAGTAATAATATCTATAATAATAATTATTATTATGATCAGTGTACCATCAATCAATTATCATTGAGCGCAATGAAATGATAAAGAAAAATAACAGACAGGCATGTTCCTATTGAGCGGTTTCAAATGAAAGCTGGATGGCTGGTTGGTTGGTTGGTTGATTGGCTGGCTGGCTGGTTGGTTGGTTGGTCGGCTGGATGGTTTGATGGATGAATGGATGGATGGATAGATGAATGGCTGGTTGGATGGATGGAAAAATGGCTAGTTGGATTAGTGGATAGATGTCGTTCCAATGAAACAATGCCTGGCTAACAATAATTTATATCGCGCTAAAAATGAAAAAAAATTTTGATAGAAATTTATTTAAAAGGGAAGCAGGAGTTGGGTGTGGATGACAATGAAGCTTCTATTGCCTTTTTATTTTTATATTAACTCAACTCGTTATTCATTAAAATGATGAAACCTTTTCACAACTACTGCTGCTGCTGTTGTTGACTACGTTACATTAATTATTGTTATGTTGATGTAAGTTTATATCATCTAAATTGATGCTAGGTTGATGTAAGTTAGCACCAGCAAATTAATGTTATTGCTAGGCAGTGTATGTATCTGTCAGCCAAACAAATGTTGGTGCTTCTCCGAAATGATGTTGAATATTAATGTTGCTGATGCTGGTGTTTATCATAACAGCAAATATTAATGTTATTTAGGTTAATGATTGCTGTATTGATGTAATGTTGATGTGGATTTTTTGATGAAACTTGCATTAGCAATTTTGTTGACAACGCAACCGCCACTAACAGCATTTTCATCCTCACAAATATCATCATTAACAAAATTCGCAAAAACTTTAGTTGCTATTAAATTATTTTCATTTGAAAATTATATTGAAAGTAAATAAAAAGGAGGGTAAATAATAACAATAATAATAAAATGATAATAATAATAAATGCCCACAGACCAGATATCAGCGTCATAAATAAGATTGAAAAAATATGCCTGGTGATTGAAATATCAATGCCGACTGACACAAATGCTGCTTCAAAAGAGGCGAAAAAAAAGATGCAAGTGTAAAGACCTGGAAATTGAAATTTCACGAACGTGGAACATTAGATGTAAAGTGATACCAATAGTAGTGGGAGCTTAAGGAATATTCGGGAATGCGTCAATAAATAACCTGGAGATGATACCTGAGAACCAGAAGAAAGAATAAACTCAGAAAATTGCTCTACTTGGAACTGCACATATCCTTAGAAAGTTTCTTAGATGATATCTATTGGACTTAGATGAGCCCTGGAATCATCTGTAAACCGGCTTAGACCCTGATCAACAAACAAACAATAATAACGTTATTAATAAATTATCATCATTTTATTATTTTACTGTTGACGCCGTTGTCAGCTTGATATGATTACCACAAATAGATTCAAATGTCTAACTGCTGACATGTTCGGCGAGCATTTAAATGGTGTTGTTGTTGGTGATGCATGTTCTGGCAATGTCATTGGTGTGAAAGATGGTTTAAAATATATTTTTTATCTGGAAGATGGTTTAAAATATTTTTAAGCCATTGTCTTTCTCCCACCACGGCGTTATTACGACGGACAGGTCAAGTCAATTTTCATTTGAAATAGTAATAACGAATAGCGATGCCTTTTTAATATTTTTGCTTCGTTCTTAATCCTTGAATGTATGTATAGTCAAATGTGAAAATTTAGTAACAAAATGTTGGACGTGTGTGTGTGTGTGTTTGTTTGTGTGTTTGTTTGTGTGTTTGTGTTTGTGTGTGTGTTTGTGTGTGTTGTGTTTCTTTTCAATTGCTTTGTAGTGTATATACAAAACCCATATAAGTGCTCACAGATACACACATATAGACCTATACTTAACATGCACATTTACATAACACACATATGTATATATTTATATACAAATATACATACAAACAAACACACACACACACACATACATAATATAAAAACGTAACGTGATATGAGTATACATGCATACAAACATTGTGATGTGATACTATTGACGTTCTTGTTATTGTGCAATTAGTTCTACATGAGCTGTTTGTTGCCAAGTTGTTGTTGTTTTTATAATGGCGCCGTTGCTGAATTGTTGCAAAAATTTGTTATAATGTTGTTGTTGTTGGTTGTTATTGTTGTGTTGTGTTGTTGCTGTTTTTGTTGTTGTTGTGTTGTTGCTATTGTAGCTGTTGTTTTGTTGTTGCTGTTTTTGTTGTTGCTGTTTTTGTTGTTGCTGTGTTGTTTGGTTGTTGTTGTTGTTATTGTTGTTGTTAAAGGCATGTAACACGTAACAACACGTAACCGGCAATCAATGCAACAAACAACAATTACAATCAAGGGTACATATTCTGTAGAAGGCAAACACAAAACGCAACACAAATAATTCGTACCAATAAAAAATATCATACAATAAAACATATACAGCTAATAAATTGCACGAACATTAAAAACACTTTTATTCAATTCAAAAAGCAACAACACAGCTACGAACCACAAGAACCCATAAAAACAACCAGCAAATCATTATAATTATAATTAATTAATTAATTAAAGTTATAATTAAGACAAATTAGGATGTGAGATTTTAAACAAAATTAAGAGGTAGATATTATTACATGGCAAGCGGTGAACGGTTTCTGTGTCGTAACAAATATGCATACAACATATATGTATGTTTTCCTGTGTGTGAGTTTTTGTGTGTGTTTGTGGATGTGATTTCGCGTGTGCGTGTGTGTTTGTGAAAACATCACATTTCCGTTATAAACACATTTTTATATTTCAACAATATCACGACAGTTCTACAATAACATCTATTCAATAGAGCAGTGAAAAATCAGGTTAAAATATAAAGACAGCATATTAACACAAAAAAACTCTACAACAACTACAACAACAACAGACAACAACGACAAACAAAAACAACAGCAAACAAAAAACAACAACAAACAAACAAAAGCAACAAACAACAACAACAAACAACAACAAACAACAACAAACAAAAACAAACAAAAACAACAGCAAACAAAAAACAACAACAAACAAACAAAAGCAACAAACAAAAGCAACAAACAACAACAACAAACAACAACAAACAACAAACAAACAACAACAAACAACAACAACATCATCATGACAACCGTCACCAGCATCATCACCCTCCTTCTCATCAAAGCACAAAAAAAAGAAGCAACAACGCATACGATACACACATGAGACAAGTGAGTGAACAATTTAAATTTAAATCATTGGCGAATGCAAACTTGGGGCGTGGTGGTTATTCATGGAAATAAAAATAATGTTCTAAAGTAATGTGTGCACGTGTGCTATGCACGTGTTGTGTATGTGTGTGTGCGTGTATATGTGTGTGCGTGTATATATATATGAGTGTGTGTGTGTGTGGGTAGATGTGTGTGTGTAGATGTGTGTGTTTGTGGATGTGTGTTTTCCTGTGTTTGTATGTGTGTGTGTTGTGGATGTGCGTGTATATAAATGTGTTTTTGGATATGTGTTTTCTGGTGTGTGTTTGTGGATGTGATTTCGTGTTTGTGTGTGTGTGTTTGTGTTGTGGATTAGATGGTGTGTGTGTGTTGTGGATGTGAACGTGTTGTGAGCGTATGTAGATGATACATGTGGACATACAAATAAGTTGAATGTTCAATAACAACATTGATGGTTTTGTTATTTGTTGTTGTTGTTATTGTTGTTGTTTTTATTGCTCGCAGTTTGTTTTTATTTTTGTTGATGTTGTCGGTTGCTAGTATTGTATGTTGTTGGTGTTGATTTTGTTGTCTGCTGCTGTTGTTGTACGTTGTTATTGCTTTTAGGTGTTTGTTGTTGGCTGTAGTTGGTGTTGTAGAGATTGTTTTTTGTTTCGGTTGTATTATTAACTGTAATTGTTGTTTGCCGTGTATGATTACTATTGCAATTAATCTTTGTTGTTGTTGTTTGTTTGATGTTGTTCTTTGTTTGCAGTTGTAGTTTGATTTTTTTAGAATATTGTTGTTACTTGTTTGCGGTTGTTGATGTTGGTTAACATTTGTTTTTTGTTAGCAGTTCGTTGCTAATTGTTGTTAATTGATTTTTCTTTTCTCGTGTTTGTTCTCAAGGTTTAAAGTTGCGATGTTTTTGTCATTCAATAACACGATTTTATTCAGTTAGTGTTGGCATCATTAGTTTCTATCAAACATAATACAAGTTTTCCGTGATATTTTTTTTATAAATGTTCTAACTGAAGTCAGTTATAAACTGTTGTGCAACTCAGTAAAACACCACAAAACATTCATACAACTATCAAAATTGTCCTGTTGTACAGAAAGAACAATCAACATGGATCTTCCACTCGTTATGTAACAAAATAACAGAAATAACAAACCAACTCAAACGAAGATGTTTGCAACATCTCAAAGAAAAACAATGTTACATTTGCCAGTTGAATGAAATTTTATCAATGAATCTATTTGAAACGATGGTTAAAAAAAGATCACAATTTTGAACCTAGTAACGGCTAAGCGCCTGTTTCATTGAAGTGTTGCACAGAATTTTAAATGCGTTTCTCTTATAAACTGTCAAAATGCTAAATGTTAAAGTTACATGTGACATCCGGCAAAACGCAATTTGGTTACATTCAATGAGATGAGATGACAGCACATTGCAACATACTACGGCAGTTACGCAGAGCTTGTAACAACACAGCACATCATAAAACAACAACATCTACAACATCAGCACAACAACAACATCAACAACATCAACGAACATCAGCAAACAATCACAACACAAACAAGCATCAACAAACATTAACTAACATTAACAACATCAACAAACATCAACATCAACAAACATCAACAACATCAACAACATTAACAACATCAACAAACATCAACAAACATCAACAAACATCAACAACATCAACAACATCAACAAACATCAACAAACATCAACAACATCAACAAACACAGAAACATCAACAAAACAATACAGTCATTCGTGTCAGTCAGTTTGACCGAAACACGTGCATACTTCATAAATATGTCAGAAGAAGGACAACAACGGCTCCAGCCACATCATCGCTTGCGTAAAACAACTTCACCCCACCCACCAACGACAACCGCAACAATTAGAACAACTTCATCGTCACTCTCACACAGCTACCGCAACAACAACAACGACAGCAACAACAACGACAACCAAACAATCGATCTCATATTCAACATACGGCAAACGAACGACTTTACAACAACAGTGACAACATCCTCAACTACATTTACATACAACAACAACATCATCAACTACGACAGCAACAACAACAACAACAACTACTACTACAACGACGACGACGATGACAACCTTGCGTACAACATCACTTACAAACAACAACATTCACCTTTCACTCGCAGACATTTGGATGTTAACCAAAAAACAATCCTCCCAATATGACAATATGACATGACATCAACACATTACTAACTAACTGAACTCCGCATTCATTCCATCCTCCACCGTACATTTATACACACGTGTTATATCGTAATGAGCGTTAGTGTATCAATGTGTGCATGTGTGTATACATGCGTGTGTGAGTGTGTGTGCATGTGTGTGTGTGTTATGTTTGTATATGTGCTTGCAAGTGTATGAGTGTGCGTATATTCGTTTGCCTGGTAGTGTGTATTTGAGTACATACATACAATGTATGTATTTGATTGTGGACGAGCGTGCATGTTAGTTGTTATTGGAGGTGTTTGTATATTTTTGTTTGTGCATGTATTGTTAACAAATGCAGCGGTAAATAGTAAATACATTGTACGGACAATAATAAAGCACAATGTAACTGTGAGTAAAATAAAAAAAGAATCGTTTGTATGTGCGTTTGTATGTAGGTGGGTACGTGTATTGCACGTATGTATGCGTGTTGTACATGCGTGCGTGCGTGTGCCATCCATCCTTTGTGTCTTAATTTGAATGATGTGCATGAAAACATTCAACAAAATTGACACAACATTTTATGGATGTGCATATGAACATTACAACGGAAACGATGTATGTGTACGTTATATACACGCGATTCACTCACTATCCGTGTGTACAACAATTTTGAATTCCTACTGCGTAAATTTTTGTGATTTTTTCGTGCGATAATGTTCTCCTTGAATCAGTTTAGTATCAATATAACTAAAGAAATCTTCATCAGTGGTTATATTAAATCGCAACGCGTGTTGATACATGCATGTGCTGGTGCTCATATTTCTTAACTTCTGACTTGCGGGATGAACAATAAAAACTTGTTATTACTTCGAAACCCGTTTGGGTTCGGGTTTATTAGGTTTCTTCATCAAAACTGAAAAATCAACCAGTTCAAGATACCAACCAGTTGAAGACGTTCAACAAGTAACGGTGAACAACTAGAGAAATAAATGCCTTTAATGGGAGAAACGACTAAACATATCTGGAGTCAACAATCACATGCAGTTGAAACTTAAATTTAAAAGAATGGTATGAATGGTAAAGTCCTTGCAGTCATGACGATACTTTCAAAACGTGTTTGAAAAATCTGAATCCAAAATATTATTCTAGAGTGCTCGTGTAAAGAAAAGTTTTTAATGGCAGTAGGAGATTGTTCTCAGCGTGCATGTATCACGAGCACAGTTGGAACAGTTTTCAAATGATGCTTCGTGAACATATTACATATTTGTAAAGTACCTCGGATGTTTCATGAACGTCTCATGGAAAAAAGTTAAACCAGAAAAATTTAAAAATGGCCAACACACTAGCTGGGATCATAAAATCTGAAAGGATCTCAAAATTTAGAAAAAGAAGGAGGCTCTCCGTCAGATGACTATCATAAAAAACAACGTTTTTTTTTAAAGTTTAAATTTTGGAAGAGTTTTCGTTATAGAAGAAACTATAACTATAGAACGAAGGAAGAAGAATCAGATCATTATCGTGGCGTACTCATCGTCTTTTGTGACAAAGGGGAGCCGAACAATATAAAATAATCAAGAGCATGGAAATTAAAAATTAATAAAAATACTTATAATGATGATAATTGTTTTATAGAGAAACATGTTAATATTCTTTATAAGAATGTCTCTTCATAGGTTGCAGCAGTTTGATGATACTGAACGATCGAAAGCAGCGAAAGTTGCATGTGACTGAACGGATGAACATCTGTCCCAATGTTCCCAACCCTTACCCTCCAACTGCTGAACCATTAAACTGCTTCAATGTAGAGTTTTTCAGTCGCCACTGGCTCAAAAGACGTTCGAAAGAATATCAATTCGTTATACTTCGTGCAACATTACTTTGACGATTTCAAATACGTCATCATGTACGTACAGGCAGTCGTCACAAGCAGCCCAGACGCGCGCGCTCATATGCATGCACATATTATACATCCATACAATGTATAAATAAATAAGTATATGTATACATAAATACATTTATATTCATAAAAATGTCAACAAGTAAATTGATTGTAAACAAATTTGGAAAGACATTTGAAGCAGACGAACAAACATTTGCCGCATGCAAAGCACAGCAGCGAATAACTTTCAATCATTAAAGTTCACAAACTTCAAACCTGCCTTGTTTGTTTTTTTACATTTTGTTTTGCAATGCAACATTTTATAACGTAACGTAGGCCATGGGAGGATCTGGAGATATTATTTAAAACATTGACTCTGCCAAACGGAGTAACTAACCTTTTGAATTATTAATGAGCATCCTTTTATTCATGCAAGCGTTCTTTCATGCATTCATTCGTTCGTTCGTTCGTTCTTTATTCATTCATTCGGTCATTCATTCATTCATTCATTCATTCATTCATCCATCCATCCATACATTCATTCATGCATTCATTCATTCATTCATTCATTCATTCATTCATTCATTCATTCATTCATTCATTCATTCATTCATTCATTCATTCATTCATTCATTCATTCATTCATTCATTCATTCATTCATTCATTCATTCATTCAATCAATCGTTCCTTCTTTCCATCTTTTGTTTGTTTTGTTCGTTCGTTTATTCATTCATTTATTTACTTTTATAAATAAATCTAATGTATCTATTCGTTTCACATTCTAACACATTAACATGTCTGGATATCATTAGATGTACTATCCATTAATACGAACTGTTTAACATCATTTTTATGAGATTTATTTTTCTTTATATCACTTGTGTGTATCATTTGTATGAGTATCATCTCTATATGTATCACTATAAACCTTGTAAAAGTATCAATTGTAAAAGAACCATTCGTATGCGTATCATTTGTATATGAATCCTTTGTGTGAATATCATTTATATATGTATCAATATAAACCATTTGTAGTTGCATTCAACTTGTAGTTGAGTTAACTACAAGTTGAATAATGCCGAAAACGCTGTGATCTTTATAAATAATTGTATATATATACATATATATATATCATTTGTATCTGTATCACTTTTTATACAAACCATTTGTATTTTAATCATTTGTATGTATATCTTCCGTGTGTCTATTTATAGTGTGCTATATAATATTTTATGTCTACACGCCATTCATCGGGGTATCACTATTTCAAGCATTATTTTATTCACACATTTGTTTATTTGCTAGTTCTCGATTGCACTCCTCCATCATTCCAATGGCATGAAAGATTGCGGAATGTTCAGGATCATTTTTGTTTGTTTCAAAGGATACAATATTCTCAATATAATAATAATTAATATTATAATTGATTGATTGATTGAGTGAGTGAGTGAGTGAGTGAGTGAGTGTGTGAGTGAGTGAGTGAGTGAGTGAGTGAGTGTGTGAGTGAGTGAGTGAGTGAGTGAGTGAGTGAGTGAGTGAGTGAGTGAGTGAGTGAGTGAGTGAGTGAGTGAGTGAGTGAGTGAGTGAGTGAGTGAGTGAGTGAGTGAGTGGGTGATTGTTATTGAATTACGGAAAAGCTTGAATGTCTAAATACGATTGTTTCAATTTAAATACAAATTGTATCAATTCACCATTTAACTCATTTGATTAAGAATTTTTTGATCAAGTATCTTGTTCTTTAATATGACCTATACCTTGCACAACCGACCACCGATTTATACATCATTCATTAGCCCTTAGAGTGAATTATTAAACTAACAATGCATTAATGTATTTTTTATTTCAACCATAAACTCATCCATTCATTTATTCATTCATGCATTAACCAATTCATTCATCTATCTATTCAGCCATCCATCCGTCTATCTATTGCCTTTTATTTCTTCAACCATTCATACAAAGCTGTACATTTATTTGTTCGCCAGCTTTTGTGTATTATTTTGTTGTTGTTGCTGCTGTTGTTGTTGTTGTTGTTGTTGCTGCATGCTCGTTCGTTCATTCATTCTTTTGTTGGTTCATTCAATTATTCATTAATGCTTATATACAAAAATATAGGCGGAGTTATGTGCACGTCGCCTTATACTTTATTCATTCACATTCTGTGTATTTTTGTTGTTAATTAATTGTTAAAAATATTGCATGGGCCAACGTGGTTGTTGTTGCTGTTGTTGTTGCTGCTGTTGCTGCTGCTGTTGTTGCTGCTGTTGTTGCTGCTGTTGTTGCTGCTGTTGTTGCTGCTGTTGTTGTTGTTATTGTTGTTGTTGATGGTGTTGTTGTTGTTGTTGATTTGCTGTTGCTGTTGTTGTTGTTGTTATTGTTATTGCTGCTGTTATTGTTGTTGTTGTTGTTGTTGCTGTTGTTGTTTCTGCTGTTGTTGTTGCTGCTGTTGTTGTTGCTGTTGTTGTTGCTGCTGTTGTTGCTTTTGTTGTTGTTGCTTGTTCTCCCAATAGTCGTCAAATTATTCTTATTGAATAACTTTCTCTTGTCGCTATGCGTTAGTGAGTGCCTCCTATTTATTCAATTCATCAAAGCTCTGCAATTAATGCATAATGCACGAACTATGCTGTTGATTTACCATAAAAACTTATTTCCGTTGTTGTAGATCAATTATTTATTTATCTATCTGTTCTATATAACCATTCATTCATCTTTTTGTCCTTTTCTTCATCCATGTGTTTAACAATTCATCCATCTATCCATATTTTCATTAATTAATTCTTTCATCAATCCATCCATTTATTCATTCAATTATTCGTCTATCCATTTTTTCAGTCCAGTCAGCCCTTCGACTATTGCCACCAATCCCAACGACAATTCACCTTGTAACTCACCTTTTTGCATAATTATCCGCCAATGCATTAAATGAATGTTTTAATTCAGTTCTAACTCAGTTCATTTAGCATAGCAGACATTTGAATATCAACAAAATGCAAAAATATTTTTTGATTTTTGAACTTTTTTTCTCATTAATTTAGCCATTTATGTTTATGCTATCAATTCATCTTTCACGTATTAAACTTTTCATTCGTTTATCCATGTATTATGTAATCATTCACCAATGTATCAGGGATGTTTTTCTAACGGTACTCATATATCCATCCGCCAATCTATCCACCTATCCATCTTCACAAATCTTCTCATCTATAATTTATTTTCTATTCACTCACTCATTCATTCGCTTTTCAATTCTTATTATCGTTCAATAATTGATGCGAGCCTTCATTAATATTATCATCAAATTTCCAGAAAAATATCATCCACCAGCAAGGCTTTCTTCTTCTATTTTTGTTTCGCTTGCACCTTTCTATAAAAAAAATTTACCATCCGACTAAAAATAACAAAGCAACATTGAGATAATAAAAGCCATAAATTATAAAAATTGGCAGCAGATGGATGTCAGTGATGGCATGAAGTTATCAGAAAGTGGCGACGATGATAATGTTGAGGTGAGGAATTTTCGCAAAGCAGAAATTTCACAGTGTTATAAATTTCTTATCAAGTCAGTGATCAGTCGCAGAATTTATGACGTATCAAATGTTATCAAACACATGTTTCTCTTGCAAACATACGCACTGTAAATTACTTGCATACCAAATGATCATTTTGTTTACTACCTTTTTGTTCACTTTTTATCTGAATGACCAGATAACGACGTGATAAAATAATAAAACTTTTGTACTGAAAAAACTCTCTTTCCTGAACAAACACTTGCAGCTTATCAAATCTCAAAAGTTGAAAATTTTAATTGCGTTTTTTAATAAAATTTGTAAAATCGATATTTAGCTAAACATATATTAAAAAACTTTTTTCTTTTAGGTCTATTAAACGATGTTGATGCCATTTAAAGAAAAACGATAGGGTGTGCTGGTTGAGGAGCAAATGAGATTCGGTGGGAAAACCGAAATAACAACAACAAACAAAAACAGCAACAACAAAGATCGAACGAACCAAGCTGTCCAGCTCTCTGTTAGCGGAGAAGTACGGCTTCTCAGCGTTGACTTGATTGGCGAAGACTCTGACATCTTCGTTGAATGACTCCGACGAGCAGACCTCACTGCCAGGATTGTTGGAATCGCGTGGAGTGCACGTTGACAGCTCACATTTCTCAAAGACCAGAGCCAGTAACGGAAACAATGGGTGCCTGACATTAAAGAAGGATTCCAAATTAATTTCAATACGATTCATTTTTAAAACGTGAATTGGATAATTTAGTCCGTAATTCGAATTGATGTTTATTGTTGAGTTTTTTTAAATATTTGAGAACTGATCGTGGTTTACATTTGGTAAGGAAAATGAATGGACCCATGCACATGTATGCAACAGTCTACGGCCTAACGCAGCACAACCCACCGCAACAGAAAACAACACAATAGAGCACCGTGTGACACATAACATCGTAAGACATACGACTCAACATTCAACAACTCCGCATTTTACAACATTCAACACAACATTTCACAACACAACATTTTACAACACAACATTTTACAACACAACATTTCGCACCAAAACATTTAACAACACAACATTTCTAAACACAACATTCAACAACGAAACATTCAACATCACAACACAACATTCAACAACACAACATTCAACAACACAACATTCAACAACACAACATTCTACAGCAAAACATTCAACATCACAACATAACATTCTACAACACACCACAAATACCAGCAACTACCTACCCGTACACAAGATCCTTGTCTCTCTTCATCTGACTGGAATCTCTGGAAGCAGCATTCATGGGTGCCATGTAGGCGGAACCAGGAGAGTAGTGTGCGTTGTGGTGGTACTGAGAAGATGGGTGGGGGGAGTATCCAGGAGATGGCTGGGCGTAGTGGGCTGTCGGAAGTCTGTCGGTGGAAGAACCTGGCTGTGGAGTGGCGTCGAACATCATGCGCTGTGTCATGCTGCCATCCATCTGGTACATGGACAACTGTTCTGTCTCGTACTGTCCATGTATGTTGTTTCGTTCATCACAGGCGTTCCATTGTTAACAAATTTACATTCAGTAATCAATCTTAATTGCTTTGCAAAAATGTTTTCAAAAACTGAAACTATTATGAATATTTGTTAACGACGCTATTTCTATTAGCTATTTCGAAGAAATCACTAACAAATTGATGGTCATGAAATCTTTAAAAAATACTTTTTCGTCTATAAAACTCAAAATGAAGATGATGCAACTTACAACACGTAATTAAGCCACAATTATTAAAGTTCTCTATACACTCTGAATCTATACAATCTGAATCTGGCCCTAGTAAATCTTTTGTTAATTGTATTAGCGATTTTTCCATTAGTATTTTCCATTAGTATGATTAGTATTTTCATCAAAGATTTCGCCATAACTATAAAAAGCCCTTATTTCGACAGTTGCTGTAATTCCAATTCCTCTTTCATTACATCAATTTATTGAATATTTTATAAAAAAAAATTATACACTTAAAAGTTGCTTGGTTTTAATTAAAATCAATCAAAAGTTCAAAATTGTGTACAACTTAACAAATAATTAGTTCGTTAAAAATTCGTCAATCAGTGATATTATTTTATTTAATATTAAAACTGTGCCAAAGTGCCGATAGGATGAAAATTAAGGAGGAATGCTTTGGTGTTGAATTGTATGGGGAAGATAAAAAATTGTAAGTGACTGAAGTTGAAACCGTTGGATGTATAAATTTGAGGCGTGTTAATAAACAAAACCGTTTGCAAATATGTCGAGAGTGATACAAATGATAACCAAAAATGCTGGAAACGATATCGAAAATGTTGGAAATGATAACAAAAATTTTGAAAACTGAAAATTTTTTGAAAATGATAGAAAGGAAACGAAGGAGGTAACATACCCGAGAGCTGGTGCCCATCATGTTGCTGAAGTTATCAATGGTGCCTGGTTGGTTGGTTGGGCTAGCTGGATGTTTGGCTGGCTGGTTGGCTGTTCGGCTGCTTTGTTGGATGGTCAACCGCTTGGTTGATCGGTTGGTTGACTGGCCAGTTGGTTGATTGTTTGGTAGGTTGATTTGATGTCTGTTTGGCTGAACGATTCAGTTTGTAACAGAAAAAACAAATTAAAGTTTATTTGACAAAATTCTGCTTCAACTACACTGATTTTTTTTGCTAAACACTTGGATAACTTTAACAATGTACACGATGAATTTAAATTAAACAAAGGTCAGAATTTAATAATCAAACAGAAGATTTTTATAGCGCTAAAAATTAGTAGCAACTTCGAAGCGAGTGCGAGAGGAGAGAGAGAGACTTTTGAAGGGATCTGGTCGCGGGACGTCCTATATATGCGTCGGCAAGAACTCAAGTAGATTGCACGTTATCAGCGCATTCACACGGCGCATTCAATATATCTCATCGCTAGCCTGCTCTATTAATGTATGAACACTTGTATGAGTATCTCCTTCATTTCATACAATAACACTGAATGTATGATATTCGCTATATATATACATATGTATGTATATGTATATAAATATATATGTATATGTATATATATGTATGTAAATATATATATATATATATATATATATGTGTATTTACAATGTTAAGAAATATCACAGCATTTGATTAGTTTCTGGTTCAATTTTTCAATATTTCGTTCCGTATTTTTATCATAATTTTTTAACTTTTTAAACTATATTATATATATATATATATATATATATATGTGCGTGTGTGTGTGTGTGTGTGTGTGTGTGTGTGTGTGTGTGTGTGTGTCTCTGTATGTGTAATTAATATTTCTATGTATTATATTGTAGCAATATGTGCAAAAAAATAATTTTCCAATTCTAAGCTAGAAAATATATTTGTATAGAAATAGTAAAATATATGGAAAACAGAGTTGTTATCACTGGACAATTTTGTCACCAAAGAAGATAAAACTAACCACACGTTAACAAATTTAACAAATTATTTCGGCATTTGTCATGTGGCAATTCGCCACATGACAAATGTTGACAAATTATTGTTATTTCAAAATTTATTCTATCATCGTTCCATGTCAAAAATTTCAATTCTAAAAAAAAGTATCTAAAAAAAGTTTGAAACATTTTACATGAATCTTTGTTCACAAAACATACATACATAAAAAGTATACAAAATTTGAGTAAAGGTTCTTAACTTGCCAATAAAATAAATTAAACGTTAAGATAACTGATAATAAAATATACAATATACAAAATATGTTAAATGAATTTCAAAAGTTAAATACTGGAAGTGAAGGTAGAAGTACGAAGTGAGTAAGTACCTTTACTCAAATTTCGTATACTTTTTACATTAATTTTAATTTAATTTCCTTAATCATTTTACGCTTATATTTTCTCAATTTGGTTCGTTTATTCTTCTTGATTTTACAATTTTAAATATTCAATTCATATTTAATAATTTAAAGGTAGGCTCTGATGATGACATACACTGTCGAAACGACGTCGTCAGCCGTTCGAAATGCTAGACGAGTTTAATAAAATTTAGTTACAGCAATTGCGTCTTATTGAACAAACCCAAAAGAAATTAATTAATACAAAATGGGCAAGAACATTCAACCAAATTTGTTATATATATATATATATATATATATATATATATATATATATATATATATGTATACATATTTAAAAAATTAAAAATACTAATAATAATAATATAATTATCTTTCTATGTAATACAATATACACACATCTGGCAAAAGTACACACGCACACATACACGCACATACACACACGCGCGCGCACACGCGCACATACACGCACATATACACGCACATACACATGCACATACACGCACATACACACGCACACAATTCATGATTGACAAGAGCATGCTTACGATTTGAATAAAAATGCAACATTGGCCAGCAGATAGGAATTGATTCCTGCGATAGCATCCATTATCGACGTCTTGCAAGATTTGCTCCGAACGGCATAAATTCTTTCCTGAATATTTTCTATAGATAAAAATTTGTTGAGTAACCAAAATTCGTGAAAAAAAAATAAATTGAAACTTGAAAAAGAAATGGCGACAAAAGATGAACGAAAAATGTTTGTTGAAACATTTTATTTGATAAATCTGGAACTGTTATTAATATACGATGATGAGTCTTGCTTAGTTCGATAAATTTCCAGCCCGCTAAGAAAAAAAATAACTCCGTTCAAAGTGCCGCAACTTACTCGTGCGTTGTAATAATTTTAATGGTCACATGGTAACACAGCGGATTAGCATTATATCTGATGCTGGGCTGGAAGTTTGTATGCCATGAATGACGACGCGTTCTGATCAAAATTTTTTAGACATTAGAAAGCAATTGAGAAAAACTACGGACGCGTAGAAATTATGTGGATAGGTAGAATAAGATCAAGATGGATATATCATTATAACGTAATAATGATGTAGATAGATAGAGTAAGATCAAGATAGATATCTTTATAACGTAATAATGATGTAGATAGATAGAGTAAAATCAAGATATATATCATTAGTACAATAACTAGTATCGTATTTTAATTTTATCCTAAATTGTATTGGAGTTAATAGGCGTACACTGGTTTAATTTTGAAAATCTTTTAATGAATTAAATTTGAAGCAGATATCACAAACGGAGAGATGCAGTTTTATTCACATTTTATTGGATGATTCAAAATATTTCTGATTTAATTTTTCAGCAGAGCAACTTCTTAAAATAAACTTCATTCAAATGGATTCTCGATTAAATTAACCAAAAATCTTTGTTAATTATTATATACTGCCTAATTAGTTTAAGTTGATGAGAGTCTAAAATTGAACTATAGAACAAGTGTAAATGAAATGCATCCGGTTAACTGTTTGATGGGGGGCTGTTGATGACAAGACAGCAAATCGCAGAAATAAAAAAAATCATCATATCTCTTTTTAAGATTTTATCACTACAGTTGCTTAAACAAATTATGATACATTAACTTGATAATGTACGCTGTATTATGCCTAAATATTTATTCATGTAAATATACATAAATACATAAAAACGTATATATGAAAATATATGAACATTATATAAATAAGCACTATAAATATATGTGTATGTATATATATATATATATATATGTATATATATATATATATCATAGAACATTCTAATGTATTTACTATATACATATACAATACAAGCCCGTCTTCATACAAATGTATGTAAGTACGTATATGTGTACGTACGTATGTATGTAGCATGTACGTATATATGCGATGCGTTGGATGCATGAACTCACTTATAGAAGAGCGGACTAATAATAGATGGATGGGTTTTCATCTGTCAATCAACTCTGTCACGTGACTCAACGAAAACGCCATTCGTTGGAGTTTCAATCAAATTAACAGGACTATCAGCAGATTAATTGAAGATAATTTCAGATTTATCGTTTCATTTTCGCTTCGTTTAACCGCTTAAACGAGCACATTAACTTTGGCACACAAGTATCTCTATGTCTTTAATAACGTTCATTCGTGTGTGCGTGTGTGTGTGTGTGAGTGCGAATGTGTGTGAATGAGTGCGAATGTGTATGTGTGAGTTTAATAACGTTCATTTTGAGTATGCGTGTATGTGTATGATGTGTGTTTAATAACGTTCGTATCGTTCGTCAAAATGCGTGTTTATGTATATAATGTTCATTTAGCGTACGTTCGTTACACACAAGTGTGTGTGTGTGTGTGATTAATTACATTTTATGTTTGTGTAGTCATAGTCATTCAAAATAACCATTAAAAGCATTCATTTGATAAGATTGATTCATGTGCATTTCCAACCAGGGTATAATAAATACACCACATCAGGGGCGGGCAAACTACGGCCCGCAAGGCCTTGTTCGCCACAGAAAGGTCGTCAGCCAGACATTTTGACCGAAAATGGAACCACAAATCTTGAAAAAATTTTCTCCCGTGTTGAAAAAATGTGCTATTCAAGTACATATGCGGCCCTCCAATGGTAAAATAGTTCTCAATGCGGCCTTCAGAGCAAAAAGTTTGCCCACCCACCCCTTCACTATACAAAACACTACATTTAATTTTTTTTAATTACTCTAACATGTATGTTTTTTATTTTTAGTATCATTGTTTATATGCGTGACTAGAATCGTCAATCAACAAGAAGGAATGACGCACGGCTTGCCAATTTCAAATTTTGCAATGTTTGTTCTAGATTAAGAAAATACAGATCAAGGAAAAATGGAAATAAACTTCAGAGCTTTGCAAAGAATAATATGGCTGTTGATGGAAATTTCGGTATAAAAAAGTTCTTTCTATAAATGTTAAATGAGGTAACTGAGAACTGTCTCTGTATGAAAAATTAATGTGTCAAAAGTTATCAACATTTTAAACTAAAAAACTCCTACCAGAAAATAAACAGTTCAACAGATGACATTCAAACTGCAATGTTTGAATGTCATCTGCAATGCAACGTCAGAAAAGAAGAAAGCCAATCAATGGTCAACCAAATCTGTTAACGTAGGTTATTATGTAAGATGGTGAAGACGGCTCTTGTCGATTAGTCTCCAACGTTAAGGGGTCACCAGTAGGCTTTTTAGAAGGCTTCATTTGGTAGCTTATTTTCAATAACTTTTAGTCTATATAGTTTATTTATATTTAGTTAAATTCATTTAAACAGGTACTAGATCTAATATTATTGAAAATTAATAGATACTTCTGAGTGGAGCTTTGAAAGTGCTTATATCTATCTCTAGGCGTGCTTGAAAACTTGGAAATTTTGTGACAACTATCGATTAAACATCATTAACGGTTTTTCAAACGATTGTCGACATTTCCTCAAACAGTAATTATTAAAAGGGCCTTACGAATGTTTGCCCTTCGAACCTCAGCGGTTGAATGTACGTCACGTCACCTATATCATTTGATATCAAGCAGTATTTTTGCAGTCTCCAATGTAGTTCTTTTAAATTTTTGGAGCCAACAAAATTTTAAAACGATAATTGTTATTTCCAAACTTTTAAAACTCTCCTTGCGAAACAACAAAGCCCAACACCATCACTAGAACACAGTCGCAGGATTTATATCAAGTTAAAATTATAAACCAAAGATGAAATATTTTGCAGTTCAGTGAGAAACGAAACTCATTTGTTCGGTTTGTTCGTTCGTTTGTATGTTCGTATGTTTGTTCGTTTGTTTGATTGTTTGTTTGTATGTGCTGGCCAACGAGACCAATTTATGTGTTTGTACGCGCAAAATGATTGTATGATGAATATGTTTTGTACATGTTTGTGTACATCGGTTGAGCGTACACTTCGCTCTGTTTCTCTTACAGAAATTTTGTGTGTGGTTTGTGTACATATATATATATATATATATATATATATATATATATAAATATATATATATGTATGTATATATATATTAATATATATATATATTATATATATATATTAATATATATATATATATAATTTATATATACATTATATATTCGAGTATGTGTTCTTGTATGTGCGTGTGTGTGTGTGTTTGTGTGTTTTATTTAATTTACATAGATTTATGAGCTGCCTATGTGCCATAATGGTATGGTTATTAAAATAAAAATATTAATCAAACATAGTTTAGACTGTTGTTAATATTTCAAATTCAGGTTCAAAAATGATGCTGAAGCAAATCGTTATAAGATGATTTCGGCCAATAATGTTTAATATTGCATAATGGATGTCTTACATTTTTATTCAAGCCAGGAAACTTTTTCCGATTTTGTTTGATGGCATCATCTTCAAACTTTTTCAATGAAATCATCGCCATCATCATCGTTGTTTTCATCACCGTCACCTCGTCTTCATCGTCGTCCTCATCATTACCACCATCACCATCCTCACATCGTCATCGGCATCGTCTTCCTCCAGACCACAGCCACCATCACAGCAGCACAGCTCCAACCAGGCTTACAGCACGCCATCTTAAGCAGCCCATTAATTCAATTTTCAATTAATTCAGATCATAAACCTTCAATTTCAACTTCAATAAAGAAATCTCGGAATAATTATTTTTAATTAAATAATTAATTAAAAGACTCGTTGAATGATTTTAATTTTTTTTTATCCATATGTAGTTACCATATTTAGTAACCATTTACTAGGGTCCGCTTATTTTTTCTCACACAGTCATCCACTTGAAATATCTTTCCCTCCATTGCATAATGCATAAAAATCTCTGTCTTCGGCTGGGCCATCACATCATTTATAATCACATCATCCAATCAGTCGCCTCATAATCTCATTTATTTCCTCGTCTACTCATTCACTCATTCATGCAGTTCACTCATTTATAATGTTCGGATTTCATTTTTAATCTCTTCACGCCGCATATAACATTGCGGAAAAAGTAATTTATACGAGTCATCGACGAGTCAAGCAATTAGGATCCATTCCTTATTAGATGCTAAGTTCTATATTACATGTATGTATGTATGTATGTATGCATGTACGTATGTATGTATGTATGTATGTATGTATGTATGCATGTATGTTTGTATGTATGTATGTGTGCATGTATGTATGTTGTATGTATGTATGTATGCATGTATGTATGTATGTATGTCTGTGTGTGTGTGTGTGTGTGTGTGCGCGTATGTGCGTATGTATGTATGTATGTATGTATGTACGCAAGTACATGTATATGTGTGTGTGTGTTTGTACGTATACTAAATTATACATAGCCTATAAATATATATATATATATATATATATATATATGTGTGTGTGTGTGTGTGTGTGCGTGTGTGTGTGTGTGTGTGTGCGTATGTATGTGTGTGAGAAAATTATTGATGAAAATCACAGCATGTTCAGCGTTAGTTAGCTTCCTGGTTAATTTTTCGATTTTTTTTCAACGGTATATATATATATATATATATATATATATATATATATATATATTAGACACACACACACACACACACACACATATATATATATATATATATATATATATATGAATTCATACAATATTGTACAAAATATGGTCTCCTACTAACATATATAAATGTACACTTTCAGTTGCACACACTTTACACAAACAAACATAATTATGTGTGTTTGGGAGAATGTGTGGGTATATATGTAAGTAGTCAACATATGTAAACTGACATTTGATTATATGAATATTTTATAAAAATTGTGTATGTTTAAAATGTACATATTCCATAGATAGAATGTCTAAAAATTCACATGTGTGCCTTTTTGACCACGAACTTGGGACTAAACAAATATTCTACAGGTAAGAATTATTGGCCAAAATTCAATGTTTCGTTTTGTCTTGGGCCATTTATAAGGTCGGAATAACTATTGCTACTTTTGCTTTATCTATTGCTTTTACTTCCAAGAACACAATTGTTGATTGGTGTTTGTGGGAGTTTCCTATGGTTATTTTATATTCATTTCTCATGTACATCCATCATTACAAAAAAATTTTAATTTGTTTTTCTTTCGATATTAAAGCGACTTAAAGACTTCTAATAATTTATCTGATCGAAATGAAACTAAATAATTTACCATTGTCTTGAAAAATGAAAGGTATAGAGGGATTATGGCTATTGTGAAAAAATTATTATGGTGTTTCTACATGTTGCCCCGTGCGTTCGTAATTTTTTGACACCTCATTATGGCTAATTATGTAAAACAAAATGTTAAATAGAGTAAAAAAATATGCATTAGTCACAGATCCCTGATACGAACCAATTTATATAACCGTGGTTAACGTTAACGTAACTTCACATAATGTTGTAAAACTGTAGTTTACATAAAAGCATTGCAACTTAGGTTCTCATGAAGGTTCAGTCACATAAACTTGAACGAATACACCCTCACAACCACAGAAACAAACACGCGCACACAGGCATTATTGTTATTTCTGATTACATAATCTCTATTGATGTTTCCTGCATCCAGAAAAGCATGCATGGCTTGTTTGTTTGTTTGTCTGCTTGTTTGTTTGTAGGTGCGCATCGTCCCTTCCACTGCATACAACACAATATTTGAATACGAGCGATGAGTTATAAACTAACTGGTTCTTAACATCCATCTTCTACATAATATATATTCCTCGGGTTACATAATAAACTAGGTGTATTTATTTTCTCAATTTTACTAAAAAATAACAACTATAGAGTTATTAAATGATTTAAAATTAATTAGGCATTGGGCGTGAGAAGTCTGCATTGAATCTCTTTAAAACACTCTCTCAGGTCTAATTCGTTAGCACAACCAACAAATTAGTAAAACTAAATACAAATTGTTACATTTGAAAATTTTTCCAATCAAACCAACTCAAAGGATAACCATTCCAGAACGTCAAAAATAAATAAATTGAAAAAAAAAGTGTCAGATGAGGTTGCATGACTGGTAACATCAGCGAAGCGATTGAACTGTCAGATGACGGTTAACTTTGTTTTTAATATAAAAGAAACATTCTTAAATATATTCATCTAAATTTACCGTTATAGCTCAGATTTCTTATTCTATCATTTTTTCAGTATGACATTTGAAGACGCAGAGATTACAATTAAAGACATTGTCGACATTTTTAATTGTAACGACAAAATTGGGTTAGAAACAAAATAAAGTGACTGAAATTTTAGTCTGTGATCATATTTTAAAAATCATAATATGTGAACTACTCTAACCTGCCCAGAACTCTGAAAAAATTTTAATTTGGATCGGTTTGTTATGATTGCACAAATCCTTTTTATACCAGATTGTACATTTGTGTGTGTGTGTGTGTGTGTTTGCATCCGTTGGCTAATGCCACATGTAAATGCCACATGTACATTGCGTATGTGTGTGAGTATGTGTGTGTATGTGTGTGTATGTGTGTGTGTGTGTGTGTGTGTGTGTGTGTGTGTGTGTGGAGTTGGTGTGTGTGTGTGCTTGGAGGCAGAGAGAGATACTCTGTATTGTAATGCTGCGATATATCGCATAGCACGTTAGTAATTCCAACAAATTGCATGTATGCTCAGGCGTGCGTTACTATCTGCCATCGTGTTGCTTGATATTCCTCTTGTTTTGTTCTTGCTCTTTTTCTGCTTTTTTTTTAGTCTGCTAATGGTAATGATGATGGTTATGATTATGGTAATTGTTGTTGTTGTAAAGTGATGGTGATTGTTGTTGTTGTAGTAATGCTATTTTAATGTGTTGGCTATGCTCTTGCGGATTTACAATTATTAATAATTACATCATCGTTTTCGGTTGGGACAGTTTTTTCATTTTTTTTTGTTGCATTTGTTTCAACCATGATAAATGGAATTCTTAAAAAAATAATTTTCACTAATACTTACAATGTCTGAAACTTGAAACGCAAAATTACCACCACTTAAATAAATTTTGTCAATCACATATGGAGCAAGATCTTAACTGAAGTTTTTCAAATGTTGATAGTTTTATGTTTGTTCATCACATTGTTAGTGAATGTATGTGCAACTTAATTGACTGACGCTCAATCAGTGGTCTGCAGTTTCTATCTTATTTCGATTTTTTGTTTTAATTGGTTAAATAATATGAAAAATGGTCTTCAAAGATAGATCGATTGATGTTTCTTGAACAGATAAGTTACAAATTTAAAATTCTACATTAACATCAGTGCAACCACTTCAACTGTGTAATTAATTCCGTTGGAAAACTGGATGTGGTTCTGGTAGACAAATTTAAAGAAGCCGAATTTTTTGTAGGTCTTTATTATTCCAAATAGAAAATTGATAGAGACACGTTTATTAGAAATATTTTTAATATTTGTTAATTTATTTTGTCTTTTTTTTATCTTACGTGATTCAATTGAAATGTTTGAAATTTACACGCTATTGTTCATCTCTAGTTAAATTTTGCATTCATATTCCAATATTTTATTTCAATTTTAATCCGTAGATGGCGTTATTTTTAATTAGAATGAATCAAATACTTTAAATAGTTCGAACAAATTTGTGTATAGGAATTAAATTACCAAAAAATGATAACACGTCTATAAAAGTGTGGCATCGAGTAGTTTAGTTGTATCTCTATTTAAAAATTTTAAGTAAAATCTGCTTTCTATCCTACAGCTTAGAAAATATACCAACAGTCTATGGTATATTGGTTCCTTTATGAACAAGTTTTTCCAATCTTATAATTTTTTAATTTTGAAATTATTAAAATACACGAATTAAACTGGTTAGATGATTGTTAGTTGTTTTAATTTTTAATAAAAAATTAATTTCAATTTGTTGAGTAGCTTAGATTTTTAGTATGACAAATTAATTATTACTTTAGCTAAAACCATGTTAAAACCATGGATATATATAATATGGATATGGCAGAAGCGTTATATATACATACATTTTTTATATATATATAACATCAAGGTAAATCTAACAAATTTGATGCATAGAATAGCAATAATTGTTTAAAAGTGAATTTAAGTTAAAGTAAATAATCAGTTTTTAACCGGTTGCTTAACGATTATCGTCCGTCATTTTCTTATTTGTTTAATTATTTTATATACTTTAAGTTTAACCATGTCCATGTGCTCAATATCCCAATGTCATGGGTCTTATAAAGATATCGGCGTAACTTTACATAGGTATGTATAATTAATAAATAATAATAAAATTTTAACATAAAATACTAAAAATAGCTAAGCTTTTTTTCAATAATAAAACTGAACAGACTACCAAAAGATGACAGTCAAAAAATACAGTAGGAAGGGAATATAAAAATTCATATTACACATTTTTGTAGTAGAGCTTTATATGCAGACGGTTCTTTTTACAAGAATACTTTTACAAAGTGGGTTCTAAAATGCTGCTTAAAAAAACTTCAGTTCCTATAGTAATTCCAAAGGTTTTGTTCTTTTTGTAAGAAATAAAATTCTAATTTAAAAAGTTTGAAAAAAAATTAAAGTAACATTAAGATTAAATTAAAGAAATAACTAATTATTGGTGCATCATGCAAAATGAATCACTAATTAATTAATTGCATGACACTAACACATTATATTATAGTTAGTATATTAATTAGATATTTGTTCCTGCAAATCACATAATCAAGTATATTGAATATTTATCATTTCCAGGTTTTATCATATAATCAGGCAAATACTCTATCTGAAATGCAATCACCAATAATGATGGCGACAAACTCAACTGATGAATCAGTATGTTTGTTTAAATATAAAATTTGCTTAAATTGGTATATTACTGATTGCATGTGCTACAGTTAATATTTATTTTTTTATTTTATGCCAATAAGAAGATACACATATGTAAGTACATGTTCAAGGTATTTATTTCACAAAGTTTATGATGAATCTACCACACATACTTTGATGCATACATTCATTCATGTGTAATATTCAAACTTCAGACAGAAAATGTTGCATCTTTAGAAAATGTTGCAGTTCCATCAACATCAATTGTTATATTGATTTGTATGTATGATGGTTCATTTAATAAATGAAAAATAGTGAAAAATGTAATTTAGTATTTTAACACATGTTTCTCTAACTATAACCAGAATTATAAATGATTGTCAAAATACTTAATATGAGTTGTTGAAAGGAAAATGAATACTTTTACAGACTGGTATTGATGCATTGATACCTAGAAGCCTGAAAAGGAAAGCTAAAAAATTAGATATATCATTAAAAACTACCAGAAGTGTTCTATATAACTACAACAAAAAAATTAAAAGATTAAGAGTCAAAGTTGAAGTATATAGAAATAAAATTAAGATGTTGAAGAAATACAACGATGAACTTGCCTCAACATTACTTTCATATTCAGGTATGCTAATTATTAAACTTTAAAAATAATTTTTAGCAACAAATCTTTATATATGCCACTTTTTTAATTTTTAAAATTGAATTGGCATTTCAGATATTCCAACAAAACTTTTCATGAAACCGAACAAAACCTATACTGAAGAACAAAAGCATTTTGCATAGACATTACATTTGTACGGTGGAAAGAGCTATCTGTTTTTGAAAAGTAAAAGATTACATCTGCCACATAAACGTACATTAGCACGGTAAGTTATTGTTTAATATTATATATATAATTGAAAATTAAAGTATTTAAATGTATCAAGGTGGTTAGAATCTCTGTAGATGGAGGACTAGGCCTCAATCGTTCTATGTTGAATTTCCTGAAGAAAAAACACCAAAACAATGTGCAAAACAATTTACACATTGTTCTTTGATGATAGATAGTATGTCAATTCTGGGTCAACTGATATATTTTTTGCATTTCTAAATCTCTCTTTTATAATAATTTTTTGTTAATTTTTAAACATTTAAATATTTCTTAATTGAAATCTGTTGTTATTGTTATTAATTTTAAAACGATTTTACTGAGAGTCATATTATTATATTGGTACATCTAGTCAACTTCTATTAATTGAACATTCCTCACACCAACATTAAACAATTTCCAGCATTTCTTGTCATTTTTTAATCTTAATTTCTTTTTTATTTAACCCCTTTTTTAAAAACATAAATAGGTATGGGCATTTATTAATTTATAATTTTTCAGCTATTATGCAAAAGTTTCAATGCTTTCAGATAAATTTAAGATATTATTTTTATTTTTAGGACCATTTAGATATTGATAAATTTAAATGTAAATATTTTCAAAAGAATATGATGTATTATGTATCTTACAAATTTTTTATCTGCAAATTTAACAAACATTTATTTCATTAAAGATGTAAATATTTTTGTAAAATGCTTTGAAAAAAATTTTCTCAATGTTAATTATTTTTTATTACGCTGAACTTCACTGCACCCCAACAGTATTTGAGTATAATAAATTAGCAATAATAATTTTATACATGATTTTTATATTATGAAATATAATAATGTTTAATTATACTAAATAGTTGATTGATTTTAATTAAATTCCATGTCGATCAGTTTCAACTAAGTTCATTATATTAATAGTATTTGATGCAGTGTCAGTAATTTTTTTGTTTTTGCCATTTACATTTTTTAAAATTTATGTCTTCATATATCACTTAGTTCATTTATTTATTTTTTTTTCAATGAACAACTTAACAATTTATTGGAACATGTTGTGCCTTGATTTTTAGCACCACCACATGTACATATAAATAAAGGTTAGCCTCTAGCTTCTAGCATCATCCAAAAGATGTTTCATTTTAGAAAAATTGAACAAAATGTATAGATGTCAATATTAAAATAATTATGAACATCCATTTATTTGCCAAAATTTTCCTGAATCATAATGATTAATTTGTCATTAAATTTTGAATTGAACTTTTATTTTATAACATTTGTTCAGATTTAAAAAAAATTATAATTTGATGACATTGAAGATAACTGCACTTGTTATTAATCCAGGTGGATGAATGTATATATCAAAGTGTATTTGTAGTAGATTTATCCAAAAGATGTTTTATTTCCAGGACAATTGAGCAAAATGTATGAATGTCAAATATTGAAATAAATATGAACATCCTTACATTTTGCCATAAATTTTCCGGAATCAAAATCTAAAATCATTTTATTTTCAACTAGCAACCTATTTGATAACTAAGTCGGTAGAGACGAAAAATGCAACTTATTTAAATATTATATTAAAAAAAACGAAAACTTTAAAACAGCAAAACGAAATGTCAACTACAATGAAGAAATGTTTACGCTCAAATTATGTTCTCTATTCCATAGAACTAAAAAATTATTAGCCTGGAATTAATTCTTGTGCCACATCCACTATATCCATGGTTAAAACTCATTTTCATTCTCATCTGAATGTCAAAAAAATTCTTATAAGTTTAGGAAAATATTTTACTAAATTGAAAATTAATTGTAGAATCGTCGTCAATTTTTTTATGAAAGGATTGTACTTTAATCACGGTTTGTGATTCATTATAATTCAGAAATGTTTGTCCAGAGTGTTAATTTTTTCGAAATTTGCATCTGAAATAAGAATGAAAGAATTTATTTGTAATAAAGGACTGGCGAATGTTGTGTAAGGTTTTCAAGGGTGGGAGGCCTTTAAATCGCTATTGCTGCAGCTTATTAGGTCTATGGGGTGAGAAAAAAAATGTTAATTTTATAAACATGAAATATTTTTTTCAGTAATTCGAGTTTAAGTCATCTTACATCTTTGTATGTTCGACCAAGTGAAAAGTTCAGAAATGTATTCCATGTAACAATTTGTTTAAAATATGGCAACTTATTTGTTAAATATAAACAATTTCATTTTCAATTAAAATAAATAATTAAATTAAATTATTAACTAAATTTATTAAAGTTTTTTAAAGTTTAATTAATGTTACTTTGATTCCAATGACAAAATAGATTTTTGAACTATTTTCAGATGGCGAAAGCGAATTACTTGGTTTTAGATTGGTGTTAAATTGTTTTTATGCATTCAAATGTTTGGTCTGTGTTTGAAAAAATTAATGTTATCTGCTCCTTTTTTTGAATGTTCATTAAAATGTCACATCTCCTGTCAGAGCAACTGATGCCAACTGCTTTCAATCACTGTTTGTTGGTGAATTCGCTCCTCTCACCATCTCTAGGTTGAAATGTTTGCAACGTGTTGATTTGCCGTCTGTTTAGGCAAAAAAACTCTTACTTGCTTATAAGTTTTATTTGAGTATATTTGAATTTAAGAAGTCACGCGGATTCATTTTTGCATATGTGACGAGTATATGTAATGTGTATGTTATGTATGCATGTAATGAATTTGTCTACACATGCATTGTGCATGCAGTAACAATTTTGTGTATGCAAGCATGCATGCAGGTTTGTATGCAATACATTTGTGTTCACTTGTGTATCTCTTCAGTGATGAATATTTGTACACAAGCGAGCGTACGTAATGCATGTTATGAATTTGTGTTCAAACGCTTGCAAGGCTGCTCGATTTATTTGTTAACATGCAAACATGCATGCATGTACATAAATATGTGATGAATTTGTGCACACATGCATTAATAAGTTTACGTATAAACACGCATGCATGTAACGCTTGGGGTGATTTTGTGCAAGTAATGCATTTGTGTGAGTATGTGATCGGATCGGCTGAAGTGATCTTCGTATTAATTGCTATGTAGACAAACAAACACATGTGTGTGCCTAATAATTCGAATGTTCCGACCAACCAGAGAATTGAACATTCGTGTTAAGTGTGTTTGTATTGGTACGCCTCCTCAATTCAAGTGATACCATTCAAGATTGCCCTATGCGTGTTTGTTGTCGGTCAAATAATGTCTGGTCTGATAATGTCTGGTGTTTGCTGGTTGCCATAAACTTCTCACTGCTGTGCAAACATTTCAACGCAGTGTGCGGATAAACATGCGATCTTCAATTCAACGTTTATGTGTAGATTTTCACATGTGATAGTCAGTCATAAATATTAATTATTACAACAGTTTGAATCATTAGGCGAGCCTTCCTTACCTGCCTTGCCTGGTTCATCAGTTGAAATTTGATAAAATAAAAAAACATTTTCGTACAATTTTGTCAGTTACTATCAAATAAAAAAATCATTTATTATAAAAAATATTAATTATTAAGAAATTTTTTTATTCAAATCAGACATCTGCTATAATTTCTTGAGGTGCGTTGTTTGTTGAAGAAAAATATTGAAAGAGGTTGGGAGTGGTTGTGATGATTGCAGTGGCTTATACGGGCAGATGTATTTATTTTAACGAGTCAGTGTCACTCTTTAAGAGAAAACTTCACGACAAAAGAAGGTCCTCAACGGAAGATCAGCAAAACAACTCTCAGCAGATGTTGTGCGCCTACTACGCATCTCCGTACCAAGTATCTCGTCATCCCGCCGTATTAAACTTTATGTTGAGTAGTCATGAAAGTTAAAAAATACATAAATACGAATAAAACGCTCCCATACATGCATGTGTATCACGGACCGATGCATTAGTATTCAGGTAACACGTACTTGCATGAATGATTATGTACGTATGTACTTGAGGATGTTTGGAGGAATGTACGTATTATTATTATTATTAATGAAAAATTTATTAAAGCGCTAATTCAAAGGATCTCAAAAGCGCTATCAAAAAAAAAATATCATGGCATAATCAGCATAAATAAAGAGTTATCAGTGCATTTCAACGAAAAAATTTTAACAAAAAAAACACAGTCTTCATTATTTCCTTAATCTAACATGGCACAATAAACAAAATAAATCACTCCGTTGTAACTAAAACAAGTCAGTTCAATGAATTACGATGAAAATAAGTAAGTTTTCAGTTTTCTTTTAAAATCAGGCAGGTTCAACTCCGGATCTCTTAGAAAGGCAGGCAAATTGTTTTAAACAGACGGTCCCAAGACGGCGATGTTACGAGACCCCAAATGAAGACACGAAACTGGGACTAGCAGCAGGTTCAGATCATGATACCTCAGATGCGTTCCAGAAAGAGGTGCCAACTTCTTTGCAAACATTTCCGACAAATAAGGTGGTGCAAGACGATTTATTGACTTGTAGACTAGAGTTGATATTTTGAAGATTATTCTTTTTTTTACGGTTAGCCAGTGCAGTTGTTTCAGTATTGGTGATACGTGATCATATTTTAAACCGCCGACAACAACCTATTCAGCACGAATATGCAATGACTGTAATACAGCTAAATGTTTATCAGGTAATTCGTAAAACAGGCTATTACAATAATCAATTCGTGAGTGCACGAAGGCATGAACCAGAGTGCAACGTAGTAGTGTCAAGAGATCTACGTATTTGATTGAGCTTTCTTATTTGGTACATGCATTCAACCGAAAGCATTCTATTGTGATCTTTCATTGACAAATTGGAATCTAGAATAAATCCCAGACTAGTAGCTTTTTAGCAAAACGGGATGACACTGTTTTTGATAATGATTGAATCAGTTTCTAGCTTCAAAAGCTGTTGCCACGTACCTACGTCTAAATGCATGAATGTAAGCGTATACGTATAGTGTGTGTGTGTATGTGTATTTGCGTTGTGTGTGTGTTGTGTGTTTGTGTATGTGTGTGTGTAGGTGTGTGTGTGTGTATGTGTGTGTGTTGTGTGTATGTGTGTGTGTGTGTGCTTTGACTTCTGCAAAAGTATAGCGCATGTAACATACACCGGCTTTACATAGATGAGCCGTCAGAACTATCATAATAGGGCTGATTGATGAGGAGATTTGAGTTGGGTAGATGAGTGGAACGCACCAAGCGATCTAGTAATGTGCTTTCTCAGCGGCGTGTTTCTATTCTATTGAAGGTGCTAGTTCGTGGTTGTTGTTGTTTGTGGGGATGGATGTTGTTGTATTTGATAAGTTATTTTTGCTGTTGTTGTTGCTAGTGTTGTTGTTGTTGTTAGAGTTGCTGATGTTTCTGTTTATATGTGCCTTGGTGTTGTTTGTTATGCTGTTGTTTATGATGTCATTGTGTAGTATAAAGTTTGTAATATAAAGATCCATGTTGAAGTCTGTTTCTGGTTGGTTGGTTGGGTTGGAGAATTTAAAAAAAATCACTTTTTAAATTTTCAAATAATATTTTTATGAATTGATTGTAGGTGAAATAACTCTTCAATTTAGTTAGTCTCAACTAGTTAACACTTGAAACTTCACCAAATTAAAGTTCATAATATTAAATTCTAGAAATATTTTTAAAAGATATTAAACCAAAAATAATAATACAAATTAATGAGCTTTTATAAAACAAATAAAATGTCTGCATAAATTAAGAGAACCTTACTATGGCAATGTTATGCCGATAAACCCGTCCGGAAAAAATATATCGCCACAACTGCTGCTGACACCTGGAAATGTGAATGTGACGTCAATGTGTAATGTCAGAATTCTGCTACATCAACAAAAAAGTAAAGACCATGATAGCGGAAATGAAGAAGTCGGGTTAGAGTGTTGTGCGTTTGAGAGAAACCAGATGGTGAAAGGAAAAATACGGAAGTATTTGAAGGTAGAAACTTATTTATTTAGAAGATAGTTATGCACCGGTGTCTAGTCTAAGGAGCGTACATGTGAAAGTGGCCACTGCTTTTACTTGTCAATGTAATAAAAAATGATGTTGTTTTTATAGCTTAAGAAGAAAATAAACACACACATATATACATGCATACACGTTGGTATCACAGAATTTGCATACGCGGACAGAAAGCAGAAGCAAACTGACATGCGATAAGAAGTATCGTGTAACAAAATGTTTAGTTTTCATGCACTTAAGTAATGTTCTTCGATTTATTTTAGCTATTTTTGTTATAATTGGTATTTTACTAATTTATTACAATTTGAACGGTGCTTTTCAATATAACGTACAACAAAAAAGGCATTTAAACATAAACGTGTCGACTTTCAAAGAATAATAAAAAATTTGTTGTCGAAGTGATGATAACTGGGGCCATCCGGACTCAAAAACCCCTCTAAATCTGATACTGAAAAAAGAAATCTATTAACAATAATACAGCTGCTTGTGTTGTTTCTTTAAATGACTCACTCAGAAGCTTTCAAAAGATTGCCTGGTCGATTTAAACATTTAAACAAATTATCACTATAGGTTATTGTTTGTACATGTGTGCATATCGCTTCGCTCGTAATCTTCGATATTTAATAGGCCATCAGCAAGCAAATCAGAGAGCTGGTCCACTTTCGAGTTGTGGCGCTAATTCGGCGGTACGATTAATTTAATATTTAGATTATCAAATCCCTGCATGAAACTGCTTGCTGAAGTCTTTCTCTGTTAATGCTTCAATGGTATGGACCGCTACATTTTAAATGCGATAAATAAATAAAATAGTTCAGATATTAACATTAATAACAATCGTTTTAATAATAACAATTGTCGTAATAGTAGTAATAATAATAATTACTTAATAAATAAATAAATAATAATAATAGGCTATTGTTCCTACGTAGCTCAATGTATGTCAGTGAAATGTTTGTTTGCTGTACCTACATACCAACATATACATACAAACATACATACATAAATGCATACATATATATATATATATACAAACACACATATATACAAACATACAATTTCCTCTGCGGCTTCGTAGTTATCTGCCGCTCTTGTACCGGCGCTTTTTATTTGATATTATTATCATTATCATTTTTATCATTATCATTTTTATCATTATTATTATTAATATTGTGGTTGTTGTTGCTTTTGTTATTTTTGTTTCTACAATTGGCGTTACTATAGTTGTGCTGATCCCATCATAGGCGATGTTGTCGGTCAGTGGCTCATGTGGCTGCTGTTGTGCTCCATTAATGTAATAAATGTAGTGCTACTTTTATCGTTCATTAAATTTTATTCTTTCATTATTTCATTATTGCTGTTAAGGAAGTAGGTCTTTTTTCTTTTTTGTTTCTAATTCTCTCTCTCTTTCTCTCTCTCTCTCTCTCTCTCTCTCTCTCTCTCTCTCTCTCTCTCTCTCTCTCTCTCTCTAAAGCTTTAAAAATCAAACTTGTTTTAGTTTGTCGAGATGGTCATTTGCAATGCATTATCCAGAAGTATAATTCAGATGTTATTTAATTTTGTAAACTAGTTGAGCATGTTCTTGCCGCCAACCATTGGCCGTCATCTTCCACGGCACTTACACAACTGAATGGTCACTTTTTAAATTTCATATAATTGAAACTTCTCAATTAACCTTCAACATGAATGTTTAAAAATTAACATCAATTCAAATCAATAAATCATACAAAAGTAGACATTGCTGTATTAATTGGTGAATGAACTGTACTCAAAACGAAGAAGCAATTGATGTACGTGATAAGTTGACATAAATTAATTGCCCGACTTTGTAATGCATGAGTTTCATCTGTTCATATAATGCACGTAGGCATTCGTTGTTTCAGTTTCATTGTTGCCACTGCATTCCTCAACGCTGGTTCACTTGAGAGCATCTGCACTTATTTTGTTTCATTTTATTAATTGATTTCTAAATCGTGAAAAGCTTAGGTGACCCGAAGGTTTGAAACAATAAAATGTTCAAATTAATATGTTCGTTCGTTCGTTCGCTTGATGGTTTGTTTGATTGTTCGTTTTGATGTTCTTCTGTTGTTGCCTCGCTTGTAACATCCATTGTTTGTTGTTACACTCAATTTATTAGGAAACTTGAAAAAGTTCATTCAAACAATCGTACATCAATCTCCTGCTAAGCTGCCAACCAGCAAATGCAACAACCTCAAAAACGTTGGCAGTATTAATGACAACCATAGCCAGGTATGATGATGATAATAAAAATATGATGATGAAAATGACGATGAGGATATTATTAGTTGTGATGATGACGACGACTTTAATCGCAATGGTGATGATTTCGTTGTCATTCACAATAATCTAGGTACGACAGAGCTGTACTTAATTGTGCCATGTGTTTCTTGCTGATGTTGTCTGTGTGTGTAGGGTTAGGGTTAGGGTTGTGTGTGTGTGTGTGTGTGTGTGTGTGTGTGTGTGTGTTGTACACATTGTACGCATGTGTCTGTATGGGTGTTGTATGTGTGTATGCATGTATGAGTGAATTTCTGTAGGTGCAATGCACATAAATCAAATAAACATTATCACATAAACATGCACCTGATGCATGTTTATTTATGTGTGAATTTTTGATTTGCATGTATGTGTGTCTTCAAATGTGTTTATTTGTGTGTGTGTGCGTTATTGTTGTTGTATTTGCAACATGTGTGTTTGTTGATGTGTTGTTTTCTTTTTGCAAAAATTATAAATTTAATTTTAAAAATTTGAAATAATTGAAAATTTGAAATCTTAATCAATATTTCATTACTCTCAGTATTACTGTGTCTTCCTTTTTAAATGTTTGTTATTCCATGAAAGCAACCTGAAAACAGATAAATGAATGAAATATGACTGTCTTAGGGTTACATGGCACTTTGTCTGTCCGTCAGAACCAACTCAACGCAGTAAGATGTGGAGATAGAGGGATTTGATTCATCTTGTAACCTTGAACTTGACCTTGAACTTACATTTTTAAATTTCTGCTTTGAATTTGTAGATTAAGATAATTATTAATCTCGTCATCATGTATTATATTATCATTATGTAGATTCGCATTTAAAGTTTTTTTAAATTATGTTCAACTTTTTGCTTCAGGCTGGCGATTATTTTTATTTGCCCCTTTAATTTTTAATTAATCTGTTTGACTCCATAACAAAATGAAGTCAAATCTAATTTAATTTAGTCATAACAAAATCTGTTGATCAGAAGATCAAAAAAACTTAAAGATCGAAATTATAAAACTATTGATCAGATAGGTACGTGATTCAAATCAGGTGTTTGGCACTAGTGAAATGACCGGGGTCTGGTTGGTGTGTACTTACTGCAGGTAATTAGTGGATCATCACAAGCGTTCATCGCATGCTGTTTCAGCCAGCGTGGTGATGATTATTTTCATTTAGAAATTGATTAATTTTTATTATTTATATAGTTTATATCATTTGAGAGAAATTGAGATTAAATGCAAATGTTTTTTTTTGTTGTCCAAACATTTCATCAAAAATATGGTTATTTTTCAATTTTTCATTAATCACGTCAATGACAGGTTTTTAAAATTTCAATTTTAACCATCGTCAAAATTTGTAAAAAAAAGTTCTTACTGCACGTTCACACAAGACTGATGAATCATCTCCCTTTCACAAAAGTTGCAACTGAGGTTTCAAAAAAGTTTTTATAAATTTATAGTCAGCTGCTGGGTCTACAGTCGTACCGCGTGTACAACGATAGATTAAAATAGCTTTTCTCCGCGACACGACAGTTCAACTGCACACGAGAATTTCAAAAAGCCGGCTGATTATTTTTTTATGAATGTTCAACACATTCACGCTTGCGTGCTACAGCTACCATTTGAAGTCTTAACAAAGCTGCTTATAACAGAAAACAAAACGATTGAACGATTCACGTTTATATGTTTATGACACATTTTTATAAGTAAAATTTTAAATTCTTTGATGGTCCTCCCAAAAGTTTCGACGAGTTGATTTTTGGTTGAAATTTACGTGATTTTTCATAATGAACAACTTTTATTCACAGTAACGTTCATGGCAATATTTACAAAGATTTCGATGGTGCGCTTCGTTGTCATCGGCGCACATTTAAAACTTTCAAGTATTATCTTTATTTAATATAAAACTATAAATTTAAATTGCTATAAACATTAATGAGTAACGTGAAATGAATAACAGCTTGTTATGAAATAACTTGCCTCCAAAAACAAACGACTTTTATTCAAAATTATAACGAGCTTGGTCAGAAAAAATGTTGAGATAAAAGCTGGTTCAATCATCCAAAACTCTCAACAATTCATCCATGCATCTATTTGTTCAATCATATGATGGAAAAATTTGATGAATAAATGATGACCATATGATTGAAAATGTAGATGGATGATTGCAGAATGAACATCTGATGACCAAATGTTTGTGTGTTGCTTGTTTTTATAAATTTTAAGTTGAATTGAGTTAACATTTCATAGTAAAAGTAAACAAATACCTACATTACCAAAAATAATTGTTCTTTTGGGTTTAGGTCTTAAAATTAAATTCTCTTTCAAACTGTAAATATATATTATCATTACTTGCCGGGAACTGCACGTTTTAAATTTTGTTTCATCTTGACGCGCGTGCTTTTAATTCGTTCATCGATATGTTTTGCAGAGAATCACGTGATTCGATTCATTCATTTAAATGTTTTACAATAATTCTTGAATACACGCAAGAGGCAGTTACTAATCAATCAACTAGCCAGCCATCCAACCAACCATCTTATCAACATTTTAACCAATCATACAACCAACCATTCAGCCAATCAACATTTTGATAAATCATTCAACTAACTAACCATTTTCTCAATCTTTTGACCAATCATTCATCAACCAACCATTCAACCAATCACCTAACCAACATTTTAACCAAACATTTAATCAACTAACCATCCAACCAGCATATTGAACAATAATTCAACTAAAAATTAATCCAACCAACCATCCAGCCTACCACTTGATCTATCAACCAACCAAACACCAAACCAACCATTCAGCCATCCGTCCAACTAATATTCTGACCAGCCATTCAACCAACCTACTATTCAACCAGCCAACCAACATTTGACCAGCCAAATTTTTAGCCAATCAGAATTCCTTCTGACAACATTCCCAAAATCACAGATAGGAAACGCGCAGTTAAACACTCATTCGCACATTCACAGCGTGTCAATGAAGTCCTATTAAAGCCTAATTTTACCGCAACACTTACACAAAATAAAGAAACTGTTGTTCTAACCTTTCAATTTAGTGTAGGTGTTTGTGTATGTATATATGGTTATTAACTCGTGCCTAAATGGTTAATAAAATACTAAAAGCTAGTAATATATATATATATATTATATATATATATATTTATATATATATATAAATATATATATATAATTGATACATTTACATAACGCTAAAATAAAAAAAAATCGGATTATATATATATATATATATATATATATACACATACAATATTATAGAATATTGTAAAAATTATGGTTTATTATATATATATATATATATATATATATATATATATATATTAATTTATTAAGTTAAATTTGGTATATATTTTTGAAAAACAGGTCGGGTCAGTTATTCAGGTAACCCTCCTGCACCTCCACCAATTTCAAATGTAGATGGCAGGTGATCTCGGCCTCATTAACGAGCTAATTAAGATCACTATCATAACAGGCACGTCACATCTCGCTGCTTGCTTGGACGTATGACAAGTTGACCATAGTCTTCTGGTCAGATCAGAGATTTCTACGTCTTTATGTCTCTTCATCTGTTTGTCTGTCTGTCTGCCCGTCACTTTGAGTTTATGTCCTATTTTTGGTCGGCAGTTTGGAACGTACATTTTTCCAATGCGTCTTTGCATGTATATTGAACAATCAAAAGTGTGTGTGTGTGTATGTGTGTGTGTGTGTGTGTGTATGTGTGTGTATGTGTGTGTGTGTGTGTGTAATGAGTTTCATTTACGATGCATTACTCATATTATGTCATGAGTTTTCATTAAACCACAAATCTCTCTCCATCTCTTTTTCCTCTCTCTTTCTCTCTAAAACACTATATATATATATATATATATATATATATATATTTATAAATTAAAATTTAGGGGGTTTCATGACTGAAAAACAAGTATTTATGAGAAATTCGAATCATAAGTTATGTAAAAGTTATAAATTTTATATGCGTGCATGTGCGTGTGCTTCTCAATGTATGCTTATACATTATTGAGAAATATGGCAAATGAACCTATACAAATACGTATTGTACACAAGTGTATGAGCATATAACGGCAATGAAGAATATAAATAGATGCAGTCTTCATTCAAAAAACATTGTGTGGTAGTTGAGAGCTAGCTCGAAGTAAACAAATCAAAAATTTTTTCAAAAATTGGAGGCAATTATTTTAAATATATATTCTTGTGGAAACTTTCTCGTCGATAGGTTAATTCAAATTTTTGAATTTGTCGTTATGTAATATTTTTTCATTTTTTATTTTTGCATTATTTTATTTTTTATATCTGCTTTTATACTTTACACAAATAATAAAAATTAAAAAATGTTCAACATCACCATAATTTAAACTATTTATGTTGTTTTTAAATTTTAAGGTATATACAGGCAGAAATATTTTAGGTTTTATTTGATTTAATTTTTTATTTAATGTTAAAAGGTTTGAAAGAAATAAAATGGTTTCCAGCGAGTTCAGTGGTTTCGACCCAAGTCATCATGACGCGCGATTTGTGGATGGAAAGGTACGCTCGTTGTCGTCTGCATATTCACCGGCGTCACCTTTCAACCAAATCGATGTTGCCCTGTTGAATTATTTGAAACCATATTTAAACGAGAATTTGTACCAGTGGTCCCCTTCAAACATCAACACGTCATATTCATTTGTAAACCCCAACAACAGGCTGAATTATATTGTTTCTTCAGTCTACAATCAAGTACCCAATGTAGACTACCTAGTGACAGCTGGATCGCAGACGTTGACAAACATCTACAACGTATGTAACACCGGTAACATCAAGCCAAGTTGCCTTGCTTCTTCTGCAGCCTGGCCTGGCAGTGCGGCTGTCGGGGACTCCAGCGGAACTGACAACAACTGTCCTAAAGCTATCAATTTCAACATTCACAACATGACAACAAACAATTTTGTCAATAATAATTGCAACAACAAATATGAAAATAATATTTCTAACGCCCCATCGACTTCTGTTTCTTCACAAATTTCCGTTTACAGAAGCAATCAGAAAAATAAAGTCAGAAAAATGAACCAGAATAACAACAACAGCAGCAGCAACAACAACAGCAGCAACAACAACAATGGCAACAACAACAACAACAACAGCAATCACAGCATGGAAAACCGCACAAATAAAGCCAACGGCCAAACGAACAACAACAACGACAACCAAGGCAACATTCCTAGTGCTTTATTGGAGAGGATTGCTCACGGAGAACGTTACAAAACGGAGCTCTGTCGACCCTTCAGAGAGCAGGGCAGGTGTAGATACGGCAATAAGTGTCAGTACGCCCATGGCCTGGATGAATTGAGGCAGATTGATCGCCATCCAAAGTACAAAACTGACAAATGTAAAACTTTTCATAGTACTGGGTTTTGTCCATATGGACCGCGCTGCAATTTTGTTCACGATGAAACTGATGATGTCTTAGATGAACTAAGAAAAGTACATGAAGAAAAACAAGCGTTGGCAAACAGTCAAACTGAAAAAAGTCAATTTGAAAATAATGCATTGCAAGGAACAAAAACTTTCCAGATTGAATCTGATCAAGTGGAAATATATCAGCCAACGTCAACATCTTCAGCAATGTTTCCACAAAATGTGCTGCCAGAATTTTTTCCGTCTTCATCATTCGCATCTCTGTTGCATCCCAAAAATTCTTACACTTTGACTTTAACAACTTCAACGTTTACGATGTTAGCATCACTTCCATTAAAGTCATCAGATTCGTCACAACCGTTAGCACCAGCGGTGTCCATGTCCATATTTTCATCGCTGTCACCAATCACAACGACCACCACAATATCGTTAACATTTCTGCAACCAACGCAGTCATCGTCATTAGCGTCCTTACCACAGTTACCTACAGCCTCTTACTTATCGTCATCTTCAAACTCTTCAGCACCATCTCCGACATGCGTGTCTCCAAACAACACATCCATTGTGTCATATTCGCCATTTCACGCAACGACTCGTTTGCCGCTGTCGCCATCCCTTTCACCGACTCCATCTTTCCTAACACGGTCATCACCACGTTCCTCCTTGTCCTCCTCGCAAAGCTTCCAATCATTATTTCTCACTCCCTCGCCATCTTCTTCATCCTTGTCTTCCCTCACAAAGTTGGAGTCCTTGAGGGATGATACCCCCCTTGACGAAACAATCACAATAAATAAACCGCAACTGACGAACGACATACGTTCGAGCTATCATTGTGACGAAGTTTTTGATTGCCGGTTAGATCTTATTCTAAAATCAGCTGACAAATTGAAAACCACAAAATATCACAACGACAGCGTCAACATCCTCAGCAACAACAACGTCAACAACAACAGTTACATTCTCGACAATTACACGTGTAATGTTGGAGATAATTTCAGCCATAATTACTACCAGTACAACGAGGTGATATCTTCCGCGAACACCTCTCCACAGAAACATCGTGCCACCAGTACGTGCAGTCTCGAGTTCAACAGTCGGCAAGTCGGTGAGCAAGATTCACGTTGTGCATTTACGCACATTAGTTAGTGCCGATTTGGTACTGCTATTGTCGCTACTACGTCGAGGTTTTTTCAAGTTATTTTTTTTGTTGTCATTGGTTTAATGTTTAAAAGAGTTATTTTAAAACAGGTCAAAATGTTAAATTATTTTTACAGAGTTAATTTTGTTTCGTTTAAGTTTTAGATCTAAAATCGAATTGAAAAATTTATTCTATGTTTTAATGGTTTGATATCTTATTTATATTTTACCATTTGATGTATGGTGTTTCTTACAATAATGCCTTATTAAGCCACCACCATGAGTAACTAAGTTGTCATCATTCCAAGCTACGTTGCATGTGTTAACACAATCTTCTTTTTTATGTTTTTTTTTCATTCATATTTATTTGGTATGCAAATGATTTCTTTAAATGTTATCGTCAGAATTTATGTTTCAAAATTTTTACTGAAACTTTCAACCATACCCTCATTCATTCAATACGTAAATACAAAGTTGATTAAGAACTTATTCGATCTCATATTTCCTAATTTGTGTTTAAATTTAGCGGCTAAAAAATGAAAATTTCATTTTTTATCAAATTTCATGACAATCATTTATGCACATACACACATGTACAGACACAATATCATTTCTATTGTTCAAACTATTTATGTTATTTCATGTTTCAATCGATTTATTATACGTAGATCAGTATCTTGTTTTGGGAGGTGTTTAAATAAATTGTATACTTTTGTTTGTTCAAAAATGAATTTGAATAATTAATTAACTAATTAATTAATTGTGATAATCATCTGAAATCGCGCGTCAATTTTTGACGGTTCATCCATTATCACGAGCATTCAAAATAGCAAACAATGAAACAGATGTAGCATTGCATGCTCTGTCGTTCAACTGCTTGCTCAACTATCTTTCCCCTTTTTTCTCAAACAAAATCTTTTAAAACATTTGCATAAGAAGTAAGAACGTTGTTTTGATGTCTGACAAAAGATAAAATGGGAAAGTTTTGTCTCACTTAAGCAGTTGACACAAGAAAAATTCTACATTTGTAACTGCGCAAATAAATACATGCATTTATTATTTGTGCTTATATAAAAAATAAATACAAACACACACACACAACACTTACATACACACATACATACACACACATACACATGTATACAAGTAAATATATATATTATATACATGGATCATGTTAAAAAATGTTAGCGTCAGAATGCAGTTTGTTAATCGAAATATTTATACAAGACATTTAAATAAGTAAGACTTGCGTGTTCAGTCCGCTGTTATGTGTAGTAGTGATTGAAGCATATCAGATATCGTAGAATGAATAGCATGAATGGATGTGGAATGTTCGTGTTGATGGAACGTTCATGCTCACCAATCATTCATCATCACTTCAACATTCATAACATTTCAATCCTTACTTGGCACATCTACGTTTCTATACGCACACAAACACAAACACAAAAACACACACATACACAGTACACATACAGATATATATATATATATATATATATATATATATCATTGATTTCTGTATTGATATCATTATATATATATATAATATGTATAAATATATATATATATATCATATATATATATATATATATATATATATATATATATATGAGATGTATAATTGTATATTGTATAAATATTAGACTGTATATTAATACGTTTAACTTTGGTGTTAAAATTTTCAAAGCTTATATTTGTCGGGTCATTCATTGATTTTTTCATTCAATTAATTAAATTTGAATCAGTCTGAGTGAGACTACCAAAGACAGATAGAGGTTTCAAACTTGGATAACAATCGACCCAGCCTGACACGGCCTCGACCAGCACCAAACAATTATTTCTTCGCCACATCGAGCCATAACTTAACATCTTAACTCAACAGCGTACATCGTAAGAAAGTAAGGAAGACGTATACAAAGTTATAGCTGTGGAATTATCTTTATTAAAACGATCGCTATTTTCATAAGTTTTTATAAACTGATAGTTAAAGATAGCTTCTTATTGGATGATACAAATAAATTTGTATTTTATCTCTCTAAAAACATCTGCCGTTCTTTCTATTGTCGCTTCTTTTAACGTGTTTAAAAGGTGACAAATGAGAAGTCAAAATGAGAAGCCAGCAATTTCAAGTCTTGCAGGCTTGTCCGAACTGGTCATAAACTGAAATGAACTTGTACGTGTAAAGTGAAATTAAATTGCAATGTAACGACTTAGAAACACCAAATCAACGGACGATTGTTTAGTTTAGAGTTTTTACATTTGAAAATTAAAAAATTGATATACGGTGTTGGTGTATATTTCTATTTGCGTCTGCTTCTTCTTATTTTTCATAAATACATGTTTATTAATATTTATTTTCTTATTCATTTGTTTAATTATTTATTTTTTAAATTTATTCATTTATTTGTGAACCAAAAATTAAAAATTATTCAGTAATACTTTTATTTATTTATTCATGAAATCATATATTTTTAATTAATTTGATTGCTTTATTTATTCGCATGTGTAATTCATTGTTGTATGTTAAACTATTTGTGTAAATAATCGTTCGTTCAATCATTTTATTAAATTTTTTTATAAAAATTTCATATTACCTTTCTTCAATAAACACACATTTGTTTCGAATTTTATTAAATGTTCAATTAAAATGGTTTTAATTCATTCGCGAACAAAAAAGAACATTGTTCTGTTTTAATTAAATTAATTAATTTAATTTAACTGCTAAATTTATTGACGCTTGTTCATCGCTTATTCATTCACTGTAGCAAAACGCTTGTGTGTTTTTCATGTCAATAACGACGTAATGTAATGTGAATGTCATGTGCTCATTACAATGCGATCTTAAATGCAATGCAGCCTGTTGTATATGATGCAAGACCATGTGTTACTGCTGATTATCAATCACCTATGTGCCTTTGTTGAACGAGCTATGCCAAGTATGATAGCAATGCGAAATTCTGTAAATTAACTATTTCTCTATCTTTTCACAAGGAAATTGTCAACAAACATACAAATAAAATTCTATGTATATCATTTATATATATATATATATATATATATATATTTATTTATTTATTTATTTACTTATTTATTAATTTATACTTCGACGTATTTTTAGCTTCATTTGGATAATAAAAAACTATAGCTTTTAGTAAAATTTTCAATAAGTGTGCTTCCAACAAATCTTATTTTTAGTGTCATCCAATAAGCATTAAATGATTTTATACTTTTTATCTTACGTTATATATGTATATATAACTGACAACATTTAACACTGATCTCAGGTGTGTATGAATGAGTGTGTATGAGTGTGAGTGTGTGTTATTTCGTCTTAATGTGTAAGTATATGTGTGTAAGAGTGAATGTGTGTTTTTGTGTCAATATGTAGTAAATGATTTTGTAACTGTGTGTGTATGTGTGTGTCCGTGTGTATGTGTGTGTGTATGTGTGTGTGTGTGTGTGTGTGTATGTGTGTGTCCGTGTGTGTGTGTGCGTGTGTGTGTGTGGCTAACTGTTCCGTGGTTTCCCGCTTTATCCACTGTCCGTTTATATATATTTTCATTTCAATTCAACATCGATACAACCAAGTTAGTATGTTGTCATTTTTGTAGGGCTCAATATTTTATTTCTATTTCTATTATGCGGAATATATGCTTCTTTTTTTATCATTTTTATGTTATTTTTCAACAAAACAAATACTTTCTACTTTTCTACTTTTGAATAGTATATATTTATATATTGATATATTTACATTAACAGTGTATTAAATGTATTAATTACATTAACATCATTAATATATATATATATATATATATATATATATATATATATTAACATTTATTTACCAGTTTATTAATATTTGAATATGTTATGCTTATATAATATAACCATAAATTTAATATTTTAATTTTTTTTTTGAAGATAACAAGTTTTAGTCAAATTATTTATTTATTCCATCCATTGAGAAGACTAACTTTTTATTTTATTGTATTTTTTATCTTTCATTTTATAATTTTTTAAAATCTAAATTATACAACAAAAGATACGTTTATACTAACTATACGCACGTATATTAATTATGTTAAGATATAATGTCAAAATTAAAAAAAAAAAACATAAGCAGACTATCTAAATACATGGTTTCAACATAAACTTGGGCATAAACATTTTTATTTTAAAAGTTTACTCAATTTAAATGCAATAAAATATTTTTAATTATCAACTCGTGTTTTTTTTTCATAAAGTTTTAACGAATTATTGTCGTAAATACAATTGTTAAGAAATATTACACCATTTTCCTCATTCAAGAACGCACAGATGTAGGTATATGTATACAAGATACAAGCAACCTTTGATAACATACCACATTGAGAGTTGTAAAGGATCACCGGAAGATAGAGATTTTTTTTGAGATAAAAAGTGATTAAAAGTTAAAAAACTTTGTCTTCTATATAAAAAAAAATAAAAAAAAAACAATGATAATAATGCGATACGAAATATTGAAAATCTGAACCAGAAACTGATCAAAGCTGAAAATGCAGTGATATCTCTTAATAATACATTGTATATGTATATATGTTGTGTATGTGTATGCGTGTGTGTGTGCCTGTGTGTGTGTGTCGGTGTGTGTGTACATGTACACATTTGTGTATATAAATGCATAAAAAAAGTGCTTTACTGTTTTGAGATAATGGCTGTTGAAAAAAAATTTCTGGGAATTTCAGAGATGGAGGGTGTTGGTTTTAAAGAAAGATAAACTGAAGAAGTGAAAGTGAATAATTAGCTTCAATAATAATTTGCGGAACTTTATGAGTGGTTAATGAGTTGTTGATTGTGTGCGGAAGTTTCTGCTTCTTTTTTCTTTCTCAAGGATTGCTATGGATGAGTAAGCAAACAAGTTGCGTTCTGTTTCGTTATTATTCAAATTTTGAATATTAAAAAGGTTATAGAAATGAAGATTAAAGCAGGCAATATATAGAGGTGTCTTACAGCCCAAACTTAATTAATTTAAAATAGAATTATTTGGTTTGATTGAACATTGTTATTATCACTACGATATTTGTCTACCTAGTAACATTCGATAATTATTTATAACAAACTATTTGAAACCAAAGCAGGTCTGCATGCATGTCACAATCAATAAATGAACTAAGTAAAATGGTGTAGGTAAATAAAATTAATAATTCTAACCAGATGATGACGATGATGCAATAATGTTGACGTGATGATGACGATGATGTGATGTTATGAGGATGTAATGATGTCATGATGGTAATGTGATGCTGTGATGATGCTTCGATAGCGCTGATCAAAAGATTTTAAATATATATGTGCGTTTACGTGTGCGTGTCTATGTTTGTGTGCCTGTGTGTGCGTGTGAGAGTCTAATGTTTAATTTTTTTGTTTGTGATTTGTGTATATAAGGGAAAAAAGAAATAGTTATAAAAAAAGAGAGAGAGAGACAAAGAAAAGGAAGGATATAGAGGAAGAAAGAGAGAGAGAGAAAATGCGAGAAAGAAAGAGAGAAAGAGGTAGAGTGAATAAAGATATGATAGAAAAAAGACGTATCAGCAAACAAATTAATGCGCAGTGATATTTTCATGAAGTACGGGATGTCTGCACTTATAATTGTCTGCCTCAATAAATTTACAAACTCACAATCGCCCTCGAATTCTTCCTACTTAACCTACCCAGAAGATCTCTCATGAACGATAACTTTATTAAATATTTTTTTCTGTACGACTCAATGAAGTACTTCTACCTGATTACTCCTGTTCTAGTCAGTCCTTTGCAATCCATTTCATTTCTACATTTTCCATTCCACTTAAGACAGAAATTTTCAAAATTTAAATTTATTTTGTGCTTTGCATTTACACACAAGTGAGTTTATATACGCCGTGTGTTTAGTGGAGATGTTAAAATTTGTGTATGTGTTTGTGCATGTGTTTGTATTTGTGTTTGTGTGCGCGCGCGTTGTGTATTGGTGTGCGTTTGTGTGTAGTGTCACACTCCCAAGAGTAAGATCGCAATAGGTGAGTAGCATCATTATTTATTTATAATATTTTTAATAGGGCTTCTAGCTGTCTTCAACAAAATCGCATCGACACAGCATTGATTTGAACATGTATGCAGTTCTTGCAAAGGTTGCGCAAAAAATGTTATACAAATAATTATTTCATAGATGTGTTTAGTTTACATAAATAAATATTATATGACGTTAGCTTAATATGTTCGCATTGACGTTCATTAGAAGGCATCTAATGTTTCACGCCGTGTTCTCAAGCAGAGTTAGTCGTAAGTTTCGAATAAGTTTCTGTGTAGGAATATGAAATTGCAGATTATATTCAATTAATGTTTATTCACTATGTTCCCGCCATTCTGAAGATTAAATTGATTTTAACAATTTTGAAGCTACTTTTAAACTCTATGTAGTAATGTGCATGCATGCGTATATAACATGGTGAGTCTCAAATCATTCATTCATTCGTGAAGAAAGAGTTGCTTATCAAACTTTTTTCGTAGTTGAGTAATTTTAACGGCTGATCATATCTATGATAAAAATATTAACAAAAATTTATGTGTGTGTGTTTGTATGTGTGTGTGTGTGTATGTTTATGAGTGTATAACTAAAGTATAGGTGTGTGTGTGTTTGTTTATGAGTGTATTGCTAAAGTATAGGTAGGTGGTATATATTCTTGAGTGAATGTACGTGCGTTTGTGTGTTTATAGATTTTGTTCGTTTGTGTTCACAGTATGTGGGTGGTGTGTGTGCATGCGTGTGGATGTGTGTGTATGTATTTGTAGTGGTGTGTGTGTGTACATGCATGTTTGTACATGTGTATGTGTTCGTACGTTCGAATGTAAGTTACGTGACTATGTATTTATTCGGCAAATAACTGAAGATTCACAATAAAATTTATAGAATTTGATTTAAGTAAAAAAAAAAAAATTTAGTTAGTAATTTTGGATTACGATAAGTTGAAACGAAGAGTTCGCCAAGCTGGGGTGAACTGTTTTCCGATGGAACATCAAACGGACGTGATGAAGTTTGTTTAAACTTGGCCCACATTTAACTCAATAAATAATCATTTCGTCTTGCTCAGCCGCAGATTTCCGATATATGCCATCAAAAATGTTTTTTTATAATAAATGCAAAATATGATGACTAACAACCGTTGCGCAAGTTATTTTAAATTACGTCATTTGCATACGAAGGGTTTTTTTCATCAAAAGTTCCTTGAATAGCGTCGTGAAGCATGTAGCGTGTAGAAGTTATTAACATTTACGAACATTTAACAGCACTTAATCGGTTATCGCTTAATAAATTGATGACTGATCTAAATTATGCGTTCATTAATGTACATTTGTGAGCTATGTGTTCGTGTGCGTGCGTGCGTGTGTGTGAGAGAGAGAGAAACAGAGAGAGTGAGAAAGAAAGAGAGAGAGAGAGAGAGATTTCCCTACATGGACTGAATATAAATAGATCGATACAAATGAACAAATATTGATGGAGATGAAAATGTTTCACATGTTCAACCCGTTCCAGCTGCTGTAAGAGAGTTAATTACAAACATTTGAACATTTGGACGATTGAAGGCAGTTTATGAAATCAATGAATCGGTAGGGCTTAATTATTTGAAACAGAAATTTTTTTAGTCATAATTTAAAATATAATTAGATTATAAAATCGATGACACGCGTTCAACAAATCATAAAAACGTCTGCTACCTTCTAAACATTTTTGCCATTTAATAATAATAATAATAAAATAATAATAATATTAAAATAATAACAATAAAGTAATAATAATAATAACATGAACATTTATATAGCACTGATTCGCACCGCTGTTTCATTGCCATCGGAGCTTACGTGCGGGTATTAAAACAAAAAGATGAGTTTTTTGACTCAGAGAGAAACAATAAATGTCTTAACTCGAGAGAGAGCTATTTCCAAACGTTAGGAGCAGCTGGGATTCATTTGGCAGTTGGGAGGTTCAAGAAGCCTGTTGAGGATCCACGATGAGATGGGAAGTCATGCAAACCGGATGCGGATTTTGACTGTATTATTTTGAAAGTTAGGACTCCAATTTAAAAATGAAACAAGGCAGGAGGCCAGTGAAGCATTGGAAGGAAGGAGAAATTAAATTGCTTGCAAAGAAAACACAAACACGCTAAGTTATGGAGAATAAATGTATTATATGTATAAATGCATAAATATATATATACGTTTCAATATGTATGTGCAAGTCTGCAGGCACATATGGTTTAGACGTGTATTCCAATTTGATTCATTTGAAACATTACTTTGTGTTACAGGCATTATTGGTGTATTGGCGTACATACATTTGCGCGTTATCATATGTACACACCCACACAATTTTGAATTTTGATTATGTATAATTAAATTTATATATATATAGCCTAAATTAAGATGAAGGATGCCAGCTTGCGATGGGATGCTGATTTTTGATATGATGGAGAGGCAGGTGTTTGAGTCTGATGAGATCACGTGCCTGTGTGATGATGTCATGATGTGTTCATGTCATCATGGGATGATGTCATCATGCATATGTTAATGTCATGATGTGATGATGTGATTTTTTCATGATGTGATGATGTCATAATGATGTGATGATGTCATAATGTGTGGATGTCATCATGTGTTGATGCCGAGATGTGATAATGGGTTGATGTGATGGTGGTGTTATTTATTGATCTGGGTGTTTGATAAGTGGTTGCCTAATGATATGTTAATGTAGTCTGGTGGTTCTTTAATGGTGTGGTCATTCAGTGATATAGTGCGTGATGGTGTGGCCATTCGGTAGTGTTGGGATGTTGGGATTCGACATTCTAAGTCATACATATTATTACTCAACGAGGAAATGATATGATGAATTGATAGGATGATAAAATTATATGATGATGTGATGATAGGATGATGCAATGAAAAAGTGATGAAACGATACGATGATAAATATGCACCAATGATTATTATATGTCATGATGTGGTATCGATTAACCGCCAGTTGTATTTGAATTCAGTAACAAGACATCAGAAGCATAAAAATTTATAGACAGCGTTAAGTTTATTCAATACGTAATGGTGATGATGATGACAATGATGATGAAGACAACGATGACGATGATGATGATGATGTTGAATCTTGAAGATGATTTTTCTTAAAAACAACGCACGATGATTTGAGTAATGAGATAATGTGATGATAAAAAAATGCGATGACTGTAGTCCGTGGTGATTTAATCAACAGTCAGTGGGAGCGTGTAGTTAGGACGCAATGTAAGGATGTGATGATGTGATGATGTAAGGATGATGTAATGATGACGTAATGATGATGTAATAGCGTAATGATGATGTAATAATGTGATGATGATGTAATGATATGATGATAATGTAATGATGTAATGATAATGTTATGATTATTCAATTTTTAAAAGGAAGGCACAAGTTAAAAGCCCGTATCCAAAAATATCTTTTTCCTGAATCAGCAAAATAAACAAATTAACTGAAAAAGAAAAGAAATAAAATGATATTATATGATATGATACTATGAAGAACATGTCTAGTTTTTGTGTGTGTGCGTGTGCGTTTGCGTGCGTGTGTGTGTGCGTGAAGAACATTCCATCTGAAAGCAGCAAGCAACCTGTTTTGTCTGCTTGCTGAGTTGACGCGGAGTTGATACATTTGAAACAATTCCATCTGCTGATGTTATGATGGATGGATGGATGGATGGATGGATGGATGAATAAACTAAAAATATATAGATGAATAAACCAGGTGCTGATGATGATCGTATAGATCATCATCATCATCTTGCTGGGGTGTCAAGCACATCTTGCTCCAGAAGTTCAGATTAACACAATTGAATTAATAATTAATAAATCAATCAAATAGGGAAAAGCTATTAATTGAATGAATGAATGTATGAATGAATAAATGAAGAGATAAATAATATAAGGAGTTAAATAAGCATAACAAATGTTTAAATAAATCAATCGTTGATTCAATGAGGTTATCATGGTATGGTTAGACGAACAATAAGTTAATATAATAAACTAATTGACGAAACATAACAAAAATGCTCGAAGTAAAAAGTATAAAATGATGGAATGAGAGCAAGAAGTGAATTCAAAACTGCTGGCATTTTAAACGCCGGTGTTTGTAGGTTCGGCACTGCACGAGGCAAGTGCCAACAAACATTTAACTGATTTCAATAATTAAGAGATATAGTCTTGTTTTGAAAATTAATAAATTTCAATTTTATGCAAATCAAACTACAGTAAATATTATAAACAGACGAATGCAAAGCAAATGCTTCACAGAACTATTTTGAAAACGTTGAAATTGGAAAGGAAAATTTAAATAAACATGCACATACAAACTGAAAGGGGCCGATCTGAGAAGCAAAATTTTTAAATAATTATCAAGCTGTGTTATATAAAATGTTAACAATACAAAAAGGCAGAAATCCAGCAGACGCAGAACTTTTAACTGTGCAACACAATTGATTGATTTGTGAGTATGCATGCAAATAAGAAGCAGGCGATGTTAGCCCAGAGATTTACAAAACTTGCTTTGGTCGCAGATTTTGAATGGAAACTAAAACATAAAAGTAGATGATTTTATGACATAAACTTTAGGATGAAAAGTGGACAAATTTTATGAAAAAATTGAATTTTCTTCTACAAATCTATTACTGTTAAACTGAAGATTAATTTCAAGTTAACTGGATTGATTTTATATTTCACTTCCTGGCCCTACCTTCCAAGACTACCACATTAATTTTCGTGTATCACGTGATTATCTGTACGGTAGGTTTAATTTAAACCAAACATTCACGTTCTGTATATAAATTATGTTTTCAATGATGTTTTTACTGTCAATTTTTTAGTTTAAAAAATGATTCTACAAACTATCCATCATGATAGAAACAAATACTTACCATAACGCTAACAGCACCATTCAGGCTAAAGGGCATTCAGCATCTAGGCTCTAAAGTCTAAAACATCGAGCTCAATTCTAAACCATGAATATATTGTTGGTCAGTAGTAATTGCACGTCTAAAGTTTAGCTGTGTTGTTTTCTGGTGGGTCTGCACGTTTTCAGAAACGCGCTAATTTCCCGATTGTCCATAAAATTGTTTCACATTAAATCACGTGACTTGGAATACTAATGTGAATTGTGGTATTTCACTTTATATATATATTATGAATAAATAAATAAATGTATAATGTATAAATGAATAAAATATATGCATGTATAATGAAATAATGTATAAATGAATAAAAAAATATACATGTATATGTGTGTCTCTGTGCGAATCAGCTTGCATGTACAAAATACTCAAGCAGATTATCGTGATTGAATGGATGGCCCCCTAAAACAAGGCGGAGAGATGATCACTTACATTACATAGTCAGACACACAGGAAGGGAACATACATCATCAGCATTAAATGCACATAAATGCGTGCCTATTAATATATGTGGCTTCCTTCAGTTATTATATTTGCGTGTCAGTGTCTGTTCGTACCAGTGCGGCGAAACCACGTTCGAATGTGAATTTGTGTGCGCTGATGTCTGCTCTGTGAGTCTGTGTTCATGCAATTTTCTACTCACATATGTATGTACAAGTAAAAACAAATGTATGTGTAAATGTGTGTGCTTATGTGAACATGGAGTCGTATGCAAATGAGTACTGTACGTGTACATACAATTGTATGTGCGTGGGTGCGTGTGTGCAAATGTGATGTACATCAGCTACTTTTGTACACTTGAGAAATTTCTTTTCAACTTCTGAGTGAACATTGCAGGCAAAAGTTTCTTTATGAAATAAATACCAAGGAGCAAAATGAAGATGTTGTCGATGATGATGATGATGTTGTCGATGATGATGATGATGACGATGACGACGACGATGATGATTATGATGATGACGACGATGATGATGATTATGATGATGACGACGATGATGATGATTATGATGATGACGACGATGATGATGATGATGACAATGAGAATGATAATAATGATGATGAATATGGTGATGATGATGATAAAGAAAAAATAGAATACGATGATGACGATGAGTACCTAGTTGATGATGATGATATCGTCTTGATGAGAAATGTTGATAAGGAATTCGTTGTTGATATCTGTAACGTGCTGGATGGTGGCTATCAGATATAACATGCTGACTTAAAGGCGAACGGCAACAACAACAACAGTAACAACAACAACAGTAACAACAACAGTAACAACAACAACAACAGTAACACATTCTTCAACATCAATCAATATTTTGTGAACTTCCATTCCATGTTTATCTCTTTATTTATTTCTTTAATTGTTTGACATTTTGTTTGAGTTCATTTTAATGGTTTCAATAAATTTGTTAATGGCTCGTTTATTGCTGTTTGTTTCTTTATTTGTTTTCTTTTGTTTCTGCCTGTGTGCGTACGTGCAAAGAATTGATCTACTTGGAATGTAGTTTTGAAATTTACTGAAGATTTTTTTGTTGGAAATCGTATTTAGGTGGATGAACTTCTTGTCAAGCCCATGAATGTCAAAAATCATCTTTTTATGTTACAATGACACTTAAATTTATTTAGTAGTTTAAATGTAACGTTTTATAATGTGTGAAACATGAATGGAAATGTTTTAATCGAGTGCAATTATTATTTCACAAGTTTATATACAATTATTTTAAATATATATTCTTGTGGAAACTTTCTCGTCGATAGGTTAATTCAAATTTTTGAAATTTGTCGTTATGTAATATTTTTTCATTTTTTATTTTTGCATTATTTCATTTTTTATATCTGCTTTTATACTTTACACAAATAATAAAAATTAAATACAAATATACAATATACAAATTTTTTCATAGTTAACGCGAAAACTTCAGTTTTAAACTACAAATTTTTACGTGATTTGAGTTTGTTTGAAATGTTTTAATTGATTAAAAAATAATAATTCAATCATATGGTTAAAAAATCATTTAAAAAAATACATTTTATTACATTTCAGTGTAATAATTTTGTTTCAATATTTTTAATAGTTCACTAAAATCATGTTGCAGTTTCTGAGGTGGAACGTTCAAACCTTCCAAACGAGTACCATACCAAAAAATGAGTGAAGCACACGATGTGAAATATACGTTGAAATTCCAACTTGCAACTTCAGCTAGCTAGAGAACATAAAGTTCTAAAATTTGAATGGAGTGATGTAAAGTAAACAAAATGGACGTCAAACTCACACTGCAGAGTCGGAAGAAAATAAAATGTTTACAAAATTAAATGCAACATTCACCAGCAACATTCTGCATATTACATTACTGAACAATCAAAAACATGAAAAATGCAAGATGGGTAAAACATTCAACATTCAGTTCACAACATTCAACATTCGGTTAACAACATTCAACACACAACATTAAACACACAACATTCAACACACAACATTCAACTTATAAAATTCAAACGACAACATTCAACACCCAACACAACATTCAACACCCAACACAACATTCAACACAAAACATTCTAAAGACACAACATCACACCAATATGAACGCAACACTCACAACGTGTAATGAACGTATCCAGCACACAACATCACATTTTTATATATTAAAAGCAGAATCACCAGAAAATCTTTTTATTTAAAAAATTATGTTGCAGGTTTAGTTGAGTTAGCTGGTATTTGTTTGATTTATATAACTCCCAGTTTAAAGATTGAAAATATTTCCACACAAGTTCTTTCAATCAAAGCGAACCAGACGCCTATCTGCTGTTTCATCGTCCAACCAAGATGTACTCTATTATTTTCAAGAACTTGAACGAGATGATATGTAGGACGATTTGAAATTTTAACTCTGAATGAATACTAAAACAACTGCTGATAACAAACTGTGGCAGGATGAGCATAAGCCTGGCAGAGACATTATGCAACAACCAATGCATGAAGACGAAATATTCAACACACAAAACACGTCAACAACTTGCGGCCTATTCAAGCAACATCAACACAGGGTAACAGACAAACAAATCAACATCAAACATGCTGTAAAAACATGCAATCACAAATATGAAGAATCATATTTCTCATGTGTTGAAAAACGTTGTTTGATCTCGCAACAAAGTTCTGTCTTAGACGTTATCAAACATGCAATAAACAAATAAAAAATAAATAAATGTGTACGTGTGAGTGTGTATCTATTTGTTTGTACATGCATATAAATTTATATTATTGTTATTTCTATTGTTATATTTATATTTATTATATTATTGATAAATAAATTTATATGTATATATATATATATGCGTGTGTGTGTGTGTGTCTGTGTGTGTGTGTGTGTCTATGTGCCTGTGTGTGTGTGTTGGATTGCCAAAACTTGTAAATTACGTTAACGAGCTGTCTCTACGAGCCGAGGTTATGAATTATTTCAGAATTTTGCAAGAGTGGCAAATGATTTATAACGATCTATATTCCAATGCACACGCATTATACTTGTAATAATTGATTGATAAGTGTACACAGTGGATGAATTCTGCTGCTGGTTTTTAAGTGGCAGGTTGCTTGCTGTCAAATAATTATTTACATTTTATTCACCATTATCTTCTTTCTATAATAAATTTAGATTTAATTATAATATATAGCTGAACTCTCGTTAGCCTTTTAAGAAACTCGTATGCTCTTTGTTGACGTTACTTTATTAAAAATGTAAGCTGAACTGATGCAATAACTGCAGCTTCGAAGAGCTCTTTCTGTAAAAAATTGCACCAGCAATGAGGCATTTTATTCCAAACCCTATCCAACTCACGTGAAATTCGCACATTAATTAAAATAATTAACGTAACGAACAAAAATAATGTGGAAGTGAATAAAAGCATGAAAACATCCACCTGTATAGATGTGCAGTGCATGCATGCATGTGAACGTTTTTTGTTAACTCGTGCATCAATCCAATGCACGCCACGTCGCGAGAGAGGCCTGGTTAATTTATTATGCCACGTACGTGTATGATTTATTTGAAACATTTTTCGTTCCTTCTACGTCCACCTGTAGCCTCGACTTTTTTCTATTAACGAGATAATTAGCGATAAAGCTGCAGACGTGTTTGTACTCCTCTCGTCAGTTGGCGCGCTAAATGTGGCTTGTAATAAAGAGAATGTTCAAAAAAAAACTTTAAATAAATTATTGAGGTTATCGCAAAATATATAAACAAAGTGCGGATGACTGAGAAGCACATAAGACATGTTTGTTTGTAGTGTGTGTGTGTGTTTGTGTGTGTTTGTGGTGTGTGTGTGGTGTGTGTGTGCTCGGCATGTTTATTTGTGTGCGTGTTCCTTTAAGTTAAATGTGTTCATGTGAGTGTACATTTCTATGGAAGTGCTTTTGTGCGTGTGCTTAAGTATGTGTGTTTGGATTTTTGTAAGTGTGTTTTTGTATTTTGTTTTTTGCTATTTGATGTATGCATGTGTGTGTGTGTGTGTGTGTGTGTGTGTGTGTGTTTTTGTATGTGGCACAGCATCACAAGATCAAACATGTGCCAGACTGTTCATCTGATAAGACTTTGTTGCGTGTACATACACGTATACATTGTCGCTCACACACAAACACACGCACGCACATTAAACACATCCCATAGCTAATGATAAGTTACTTCCTTTGTATTTATTAAGATGTTTGTTTTTGTTTGTTTCTATGTGTGTGTCTGTTTATGTTCGTTCGTAAAGACATGTATATACAATGTGTGTATGTGTGTGCATGTATGTACATGTGTGTGTGTGTGTGTGTGCGTGTTTGTGTGTGTGTGTGTGTGCGTGTGTGTGTGTGTGTTCTTACAATGAAATACGACCAAATGAAAACTCTTCTACACATGAAGATGACGCATGTGGTGTGGTCTATTTAAAAGATCCTCAATTAATAGATAACGTTTATTGAAAAATAAAAAAAAGGGACTTAAACTTTGAATCATTGAAAATTAGATAAACCATAAATAAGAAATTAGGATTTATGATTGTACTTGTTGAAAACTTCAGCAGTGTTCCTCCTCCTTCTCACTTCAAAAGTCATTCCTAATTTTTTTATCCTAAAAAAACTGGCTGCACATTTTGGGTCATGAATTCGTAACAAGTATCATACAGCATAAACTCTTCTTCAATAGGGGAAAATATTGAACTGCCGATAAAAAATGTGTACAGATAAATTTAATGTGAAAACTGCAACAAACTGGACAAATATAGAAGCGTAGAGGCACACAAACATCTTCATATTGATGAGATGATTGATTGAATAAAGAAAAGTTTTGAAGAGCATGTAGCATAATAATAAATACAAGTTAATAAATAATGAAGCAAGCAATATATCATAAAAGTTGTGTGTGTGTGTGTGTGTTTGTGTGTGAGTTGTTCTCACAAACTTCTAAAGAGAGGTCATTGATAAGATTCTAGCTGCTGCTGAAGTTTGCCTTGATATCGATTTCACGTGGGTATATTTTATTCCTGCTTCTTATCTGCAATCTTCCGTCCACATTTCATACTAGTAACAAACAATCACGATAATTTTATTATACTTTATTTCTTCTTTTTTCTTCTTCTTCTCCTTATTTGTCTTATTAGATAAATAACAAATTGAGTTGGGAATAAATGAATTTTTTCTCATTCAAACCGTTCACCACCAAGAAAACTTCCATGCGATTGTAAGAGTTTCTACAGTCCTCAGGTGTGATTTCATGACTGCATTCCAAAACGCTGGCCATAAGCTCCGACTCATTTGCACAGTTTTGTGCTTTGACTGCATTCTTCCACTTAGAGAAGATTTCCTCGGTCGGAGTTAGGTGCGGGCTATACGGTGGTAAGAAACATAGCATGTGCCCGGCTTTTTCAATTTCAGCACATATTGCACAAGTTTGTGAAAAGAACAATTGTCCATAATCAACACCGCATTCTTTATATTATCCGATGCCAATTTTTTTTTAAATTGATTTAAAAATTTTGTAAAATACTTTTCGGTGTTAAAGTCACTTCTAAACTCAGAAAAATAGTATAACCCGTCTCTTGACATCGCAGCGGAAATGAAAATATTTTTTGACCGCGCACAAGGGACAATTTTACGAGGTCTTGCACCAACTGGGGCTCTGCCAAATTTTCGTCGCGTTGTAACCTGGATACCCATTTTTTCTAGAAAAAATATTGGACGCTCAGCAACCCGCGCATATTGCAAAGCATATTCATATTTTGCCAGCTGCAATGCGTACTTTCGATATTGACGGATAACAAGCCGACACGCCTTTATCTTCAGCAAACTTCTGCTTTATCGTCTTCAACGTTTCTGAAGAATCTTCTGTGATGTATGAAAGAATAGCTTCCCTATCATCTGAAGTTAACTTCGTAACTTTGGGACGCCGCGTTTTAAATGAGTCCACTCGGCATTTTGACGCATATACCCGCAGTACATTAATGACCTTCGAATACTCTAAACCAAGTAATCTTGCAATATCTATTTTCGCATGCCCCTAGTCCCTTTCTTACATTCTCTTCATTATCTATGCAGTTAATAGTGTGCAAAAGTTATACAGTTACAGTTTATTAATTTTAAGTTTAATTATTAGAGGTTTATTAATTTTTAAGGTTATATATATATATATATATATATATATATAACATTATATTATATTTATAACATTATATTATTATATATATATATATATATATATATATATAATAAACCTGGCTTTTACAACATTTATTTCTATGGATTCCACTTTATCTTCATTAAAAAAACTCTAAGTTCAATGGTTAACAAAAGTTGTAAAACATTTTAAAAATGTTGTAAAATATTTTAAAGATGTTGTAAAATTTCTTGGATAAGTTGTATGTAATATTTTTCTTAAAACCTGCAAGTAGTTGAAATTAAAATTAATAATAGTAACAAAAGATGGCAAACAAATAAATAATTCTCAGATAACAATAAAATATGACAAAAATGTTAGTGATATAAAAACATTAATTAATTAATGGCAGCAGTTTCAGTGTAAATAGTAACAGTAATTACGGTTACTATTGAGTCAATCATGTGAGTCCACAGTGTGTGTGTGGTGACTGTGTGTTGTGTGTGTGTGAGAGAGAGAGAGAGAAAGAGATACGGGCATGCATGACAATCATTGAGTTCAACAACCCAGAGTGCATTCGAAGCAGGTCATTGTGCAAGATATTTTTGTTGACTGAGGTAATTAATTAGGCGAGCTATAAATAATTTTATTGCATATGTGTACCTTGTTTTATTACCAGTATATTAACTTACTGTTGCTATAAATATCTTATCACATTATCATCATCTTCATCACCACCCTTATTATTATTGCTACTATTATTATTTTGTTATTATTTTATTATTAACATTGTGATTGTTTATGCGGTTCATAAAACTATTTGGTTAAACTTATAAATCAGCAGACCCGTAAATAAATTGTATTGCCTACAAATATTTTCCATCATCTGTTGTTTTGTTCTATAGAAACAGTTTTGTATGTAAAATTTCAAGGGACATAAAAAATTCGTTATATAGAAACTTTCGTTTTATAGAGGTTCGATATAAGGCAGTCCTACTGCAACAGATATTTATTCGTTATGAAATAAAGAATGGTTGGTGACTGAAATTTATAAAATTTTCATATTCAAACTTACAAATTTAGCATTTGGCCAGAAGACAGAAAACATTGTGAACTGAACATGGCTGTGCGTACCAAAAAACCCAAAATCAGCGTTATAATAGGTTACTACGCAAACCTCACACGGGTGCAGTTAATATATATATCAAATAGATTCAATTTGTTCAAGAGAGCATCAAAATTTCGTCATCATTTTGAAGCATTTCGATACGATATTAAAGTTTGATTTCGATTGAAGCAAAAGAGCATAAGGCTTACACCAAAAATAACAATACCATAATAACAAGTCTCGGTAGAAATTTTTAAAATTTAATTTTGACAAGCGCTTGAAGATGACGTATAATCATTTATTAAATGCCATAATAATTATATAAAATATTTATTGTTCAGTTTGTTCGAATATTTGATGCTTGAATTATTTTATTTAACACATAAAAAAATATCAAATGAAAATGAAGTCACGAACTCGAGAATGATTGGCTGGACAATAAAATAGTATACCGCAATAAAATAAATGCTAATCAGTAAATAAAATACATAACGAAAACACTGATTTTTTAAAATTTCTCATTATCTTTATAAAACTTCTTGCGGTGATTGAGTTTTGAGACTTTATAATGACATCATAGGACATCATTTTTTGAAATATTTGATCATATTTTACATTTTTCAAGCTGTATCGTTTGAACAGCGATGCGAGTACCTACTGTCGTGTTATTCAAAGGCAACTTAATAACTACTAAAGACACAGATGCATACTCAGTACTCACTCAAGCATTTTTTGCATAAGCTTAATAACATCGCCATAAATGTGCAGTTGAAATTAAGTGCTTCACATGAAAGCAGCAAGCCCAACAGCACAACAACACAACAGTACAACAATACAGTAGAACAACTACATAATTACACAACTACACAACAGCACAACACAGCAGATTGATGTTGTTTTCTAATTTGGCGGATCAAAGTTACGTTCTTAAATTTGGCGGGACACCAATATTTGATTGTCTTAATTTTGTTTCATAACAGATATGTAAGTTTATGTATATATATGTATATATATATATATATATATATATATATATTTCAAAAATTCAACACTACTTTCAACATTGTTCAACTTTTTCATATTTCTTTTTAATTTATTAATTTCCGAGAAATTAGACATTTTATTGTTTTTTTAAAAAATTTTTATTAAATAAATTTGCAAATAGCTATTTCCAGTTATAAATAACTCATCTTCAGTGCATTATATATAAGGTATGTAAGATATAAAGGAACAAGTAATTATTAATTTATATAAATTATTTAATTAAAACAGAAAACCAATAAAATAAATTTAATAACTATAAACAATATAAAACGCGATTTTTAAAATTTTTTAAAATTTTAACGGCAAGATTGTTTATATTATGGTTGTTAAGGTAAATATCAACGCTCAGCCGAGAACGCGCACCATTTTTGAGTTTCTAAAGTCTGAGTTTATAAATGAAGAATATGAAGAAAAGATGTTGTTTGCGAGTAAAAGCAGCGAGCAACAATATTTATTTGGAAACAACACGTGACTGTACTTTTCACTCAGTCGCTCAAACGATTTCAAAAGATTGTTGCATAATCTTCATTGTTGTTACATGTACATGTTACGTAGGTAGCTACTATATCGATCAATTCAATGAAAAGTAACGAAGGAGTCGTGTGTCGTCTATGAAGTTGTCCTGTTTGCGTTCAACTAATTTTTAACTTTCTTTGTTGTTTTTCTGTTGTTTCATGTCTTTATGTTGCTGAGTGTTTGAAGCAAAACGAGACTCGATAAACTAAAACACATGCGAAAAAAAACTAAAATCTCAAATCATTTCTCAATTTGGCATAGCTGCATATACGAGTTCACTGTTGCACACAAATACACAATCAAGGTAGACAAAGGTGAGGTCATACGTGTACAATACAGTACAATAATATCTTTGTGTGAACGTGCGAGTGCGTACATCTGTTGCTACTACATCTGTTACATATGCTTGTATGTTTGTTGTGTACATACAAACTTCAGATAATATTGATCAGTCGAAAACTTCAAACAATAATTTGCTAAATGTTGTTAGCAGCGATAACGAAAAATTATTTATCAGTTTTCATGTGCGGAATGATAACATTGCAATAAAATGAATGAGTGTAACTGGAGTGTGGGGTGGAGGCAGAAGGCTGCTTGTTCACGCAAGCAGTCAACTTGAAATACTGAACACACAAAGTGCAGGAAGGTAGTTAACTGAGCTATATTAAAAGAGCGTACAAGTGTACACTGAAAATAAATAGGAAGATGACAACAACGGCAAATAGGATGACGACGAAAGTGATAACGACGTAGTAAAAAAACGACGATGCTAGAATAATAATAACGCATTTCACAATCGATCAATGAGCGTGGTGTATTCAACCATCATCCGATCGTCATCCCACACAAACATGGCACAACATGTGTAAAATTGAATGATCTACAAAACAATTGCATGTGTAGTGTGCTTCTTTCAAATAATTTACGCCATTTCACTTATACAAAACTCACGCGCGCATTATCTGATTGTTTGTTACTTAACATTTGTATAATAAATAAACATAGGTAAGTAAGAGTAATTCGATAAAAAAGATTTTGGTTGATCTTATTGAGCACCGATATCTGTGTTGAAAAATGTAAAGCTTTGCGTAGCGTACAAAACAAACGTTTATGTTCGTTAGATAGACACGGAGAAGGATGAATTATCTCCGCAACGTTCCGAAAAGTTGTTGTTATCGTAAATTCAATACAAGGCAATAAAAACAAACTTACTTTAATTACTGAAGCTAGCTTGTAAATAAAAACACGGTTGCGCATTGAGACAGTGAGTCGCGCATATTGGCGTGGAATCAGCAAGCTCGTGCACATTACCATAAATAAATGCTTGCAAGGAACAAACGATGACGTTCTGCAGGTTCCTAATTATAATCATAATGGTAACAATCAACACGACAGATTTTGAGCATTCGGTAAACTTTTGTTAAAAGACACCACAAAGCTTAGTAACTGATTATTGACTATCTATATATAACGATAACACAACGATGCAAGCAAGCATTATCTTCTCATAACGATCCAGCCCAGAACAGTGCATTACTCATCGCCATGCTTAATCATAATGTTGCAACAACGCGCAACATGTGTTCGTGACTTGTGCATGTGCATCATCCATTAAATATTGCGTTCACATTGATGTTATTGAAACGATGCTTTCTTTGCAGACGACATCGTCAATCAATAATTTTCATAAGTCTGCACGTCAGTCGGTTCTAATAAAAAAGTTTAAGCGTTTGATCATCAAAAACTAAAATCGAAAAAGGAGGCGGCGAGACGAGTTCTATTTTCATTCTGCGCCTTTTGCGATCTTGTATCTATTTAATTACCACGACGTTACATCAAATCAAGTTATGGATTTTAGAGCAAATATTTAAAAAATTCTGACGATATGTGAAAGATAAATCTTTCAACATCTTTTGAAACTAGAAAAACATTTTCGATTAAATTAGAGCATCTATATTTTTTAATCATTAAATTAATTTTGTATAAATTTATCATAGTGTATCCTGAAAAAAGTATACACAGTATAAATAACATGCAACTTTATAAATACAACGTAATCCCACAGCGCAACGAAATGCAACCCTTAAGAGATAGATACACCAAACTTCATAGGAGCAAGCAGGCACAACCCAGGAGCTGCTATGCCACGTATCTGACGTAAAATGAATGAAACTCAAATCTTCATTCACGAAGGGTTCATTTTATTTGTAATAGAAATTCCAGTTAACGCATAAACAGGGTTTACAATCCAGAATAATACATTCTAAAAAATATATTAAAATGTGTCCAATATATACAGAAGTACATAAATACGTTGTATGACTTTATGTATACCATATAGATAGCGACACATATTTGATAAATAATAATAATAATAAAGTTTTATATAATGTTCAAAAATAATTGCTAAATAAATTTAATGTTTGGTCTTTAAATTTAAAAACCTTAAAAAATATTTATAAAGTAATGCTCCTAGAACGAAGGTGCTTCCACTCAACTTCCTCATTCCCTTCAACTTAACGCAGAAACACCGAATTTGATTATCCTATAAGAGAAAAACCCCATCGAATTTATAACAATGTGTTATTAACAAGCTAGCCGTTAATTCAGTTGTGTGCAAATTTGAAGTCAAACTCAGCTGAACGAATTGAAACCGATATTACAACAGCACTATTTCATATGTTCATTCATCTTTTACACCGAGGGTATACAAGTCATTTTGTGATCTCTTCAATTTAACGAAGTGACTAATAAAATATCGCATCTGAAACCAAGAAAACAGAATTAAAAAATTTATGTTTAACCGAACAAAACTATATAAATAAATTATAACAATGCCAGAAAACTGAGTGAAAAATAGGTTATCATCGTTTGCCACACCAATTCTGTTCCAGCTTATATTACCAATAAACCAAATCGTATAAACCAGGTATTATAACTTATATATATATATATATATATATATATATATATATATATATATATATATATATATATATATATATTAGAAATTACTATCAGCCTATACCTACCGAACAACGTCACAATAAAATTAAACCAATCAAAAAGCATAACACATTTTGAACCTCAATGATTATAATATAATGTATATTCCATGACGTCAATTATATGAATACATATAGATAGAAATAAATCATCACTACTATATCATATGAATTAAATAACATGTCGTAGATGAGACGTGCGGGAACATCAATCACTACATGGCGTACTTGTGGGTCCAGTCCTTCGCCATTTGGTTATACCGCTCTTTGTCCGTTTTGTACATGCGAGCAATCTCTGGTACAAGAGGGTCATCAGGGTTTGGATCCGTCAACAGTGAACAAATTGAAAGTAAAACTGAAAGTAAACGTTGCAATTGGGTTATAAATCATAATTAAAAGTGCAAAATATCAGCAGCAAATGTAATAAGAGCAACAACAATTACGCGCCACCATTGCCTTCACTACTTCAAATATTAGGACTCACTTTCTCACAGTTCACACAGTTCGTGAAAATAATGCTAGCCTCTCATAATCTGGTCATAACTTAAGATTTAAAAGTTTTTTTGCTCCTTTATTTAAAGACCCATCAAAATATTGCTAACATATCATTCATTATTAACGTAAATTATGATACAAAAAATGATATTTAAATCTATTTGAGATGTTATTATTATTGAATTATTTTTTCTCTATTCCAGAAGATTCCAATGAAGTATGTACGTAATTTCCAGTACGTAATTTCCAAGTAACGCTAAGTAAAAGATGCTAAGTGAATAATGACAGAACTCCAATCTTTCAGATAACAAAGCACATGCATGCAAGGAAGGTTAATAAATTTTATGCTTATTTATAGTGACGGATACAATAAGTGCTCAAAATCGTGAGAGAATTCAAAAAAGAATGAACCCAGGGAATAAAAAACAACTGAAGTGATTTATGGTCATTATACTGAGTCTTATTTTTTTTGTTTGTGAGTCTGCAAGTACAGAGACGGCAAATGCATGGATGAAAGTTTTTATGAATAAAGTTTTTACAATCTGTTGCAGGTGTGGATGTCTACAGCTTGGAATTCTACAGAACACACGTGTAAAATATATGGGTACGGTGAAAAATGTACAAGAAATGAACAGTTTACAAATGGATGCATTAAAAGTCTTGAATTTTAAAATTTCAACGCTTTTCACTGTCAGGATGCTATCCGAATAATGAACCGGAAGAACAATAAGGAAGCCCAGCGTTATCTGGACAGAGGAATGATATATAATTGCTACTCAACTGAAAACTGCAGACCCAAAAAAAATTATCTGGAAAGAATATTTTATTGAAATAGAACCTACTAATATACTTTCTCAAAAACTTTGTTGTTTGCTTTTCATATGAGCTGAAATAAAATATAAATGAAAGGTGATAGAATTTTCATTTCGCTTGAAACCATGCATGGCCACAAAACCACACATCTTATTATTTACCTGCCACAAAGCAGAAAATAAACGGAAACATTGCTCAACATTTTCAGTGACAAATACAATTACCTTTAGTGAGAGATTTGAAAAAAGAATAAAATGAGAAGTTGTGCTATAAGTTAAATATACTTGCAGTTGAAAGATCAATTGGAAATGAAATAAATTACTGGAAATTGACTCTTCTTCGTGTGGTAAAAGTTGTAAAAATACTGGTTTTAAAAGGACTACCATTGTGTGAACACATTGAAAAGTTTGGAAATTCAGAAAGTGGAAAGTACATGATGCTTATCGCTAACTTTGATTTTTTATGGTGCATCATATAGTAAGATTCAGTGAATGTGGCAAGGGTAATGCATATTATCTGTCCTCAACAACTATAGAAGAGTTAGTAGCAATATTGGCAAATAATGTACAAGACGAACTCGTCAACCAAATAAGAAGAGGCAAATATTTTTCCTCAACTGTTTACTCAACACCTGACCGAGCAAAAGTTGATAACTTTCCATGGTAATCAGATACGTTCAAAAAGCGAAGTGCCTAACAAAGCATTTTTAGTGTGTCTACCAAACACTGGCCACAAACCACAAGACCTATTTAAAAGAATACCTTGTTTTTCACAGACACAACCTGGATCTTCAAAAACTGTTGGCAAAAATCTTGCGATAATGCTTCAAACATGGCCGGAAAGTATTCATGACCTCGAGCGTGCATCAAGGAAGTCAGCCATGAAGTTTCATTTATAACGTATTTAGCTCACTCACTTCACCGAATTGACAGAAGCACTAAAAGTTTTCTTTGTGAAAATTACCGTCTGCATAAAAAATAGAAGAATTTAAATGGTACATTGACAAAGAACAACCATATACTACTATTGAAATAACAGAATCCTGGACCAAAGCATGTATTAGTGGAAGAGATTTACATCTAGCATGATATGTGTTGTTCAGAAAAGACAAAGGAAATCAGAATGATTTTACCTTTAGTGCAAGAGGAGTTTGGCTTTATGTTAATTAGAGTAAAACAGCAACAGAAAGAAACAACCATGAGGAGTGTGTCGGCGTGAGATTAGGTGCTATGGAGATAAAATTTTGGTAGGTGTGTTAGAGGCTGAAAAGCTCTAGAGATGAGGCAGACTGTTGGAATTTATTGGGAAACTTCAATTCTCACATTTCTCACCAGTGATCACCAAGCAGTCTGTATCAATGTAATAAAATAACAGGATGAAGCAAAAATAATCCAACGAGGTATAACTTTAATGAAGCTGACTACAACAAGGTGAGACAAAAGTTTAAACAGCTAAATATATAAAATCCATGCTTTAGTCAGTTGCAAAATTTTTGAAAAATCGCATGTTAGGGGTGATTGAATCAATTATTCTATTCCTAAAGGTAGCATAGGTAAAAGATGAAAACCATGAAACCATGGATTAACAAGGAAGTTAAAAAATTGAAAAAAAGTTGTGAAGAAAAAAAAAAGTGAATGAATTGAAGAACAATAAAGATTGAATCTGAAAAAACAGCACACTGGATGTAAAATCTAAACACAAAAATGAAAGACTACAGACTGATCAAGGAAAGTAAACCTAGCACAATAAGATGGTAAAAAGGAAAAATGGCTTAGAATAGTGAAATGAGTTGCAAGAGTTTCTACAACTATAATTTCTGTCCAGTTTTAAGAGATGTTGGCTGTTGCATCTTTTAATGGTAGTCAGAACAAAAAATGCCTTTGAATGTATATAACAGGAACCAAACAGATAAAATTTCAAACATGCATGGACTTGATAGGATAACAGTAAATATTTAAAAGTTTTTAAACAATTTGATTAAAAATTAAGAAATCTAGCTAAGGTTTTAAACCAACAATTTTTCTTTATTCTGTTTGGAAGTAAATATTCAATCTGCACAATCTATATTTGACATTCCAATACAAATATTGAATCAGTTACACCAACCATAAGATGATAAATTGCACTAATTAATACTTCCTTAGGTTTGCTGAGTTAATCAACAAGAAAAAAAATTATAAAAAAACCTTTGCTAATTGTGAGTGCTGGCGACCACTGTGATCGTAATATATCCAAGCAGATGCTTCCATTGCTGTTTATGTTCGGGTGGTATATTCTAGTCGTGAAGGCAAGCTGGTGTTGAGATGAAGCTTATATTTACTAAACAATAAGTCAGATGTAAATTTTGATTGTTTGATTTAAAATTAGCAATTAGAAAAGCTGTTATGAATTGCAAAATTGACATCCATCGAGCAAATTACTAGCAGGAAGAAAACTATATACTATTTTCATAAACTTCAGAGTGAAAAAAAATTAAAACTGTTCAACAGGAAAACATCAGATAAAAACAGCATATTAATTAAAAATTCTTATATTCTATAAAGGTATTTAAGTTTGTTTGTTTTACACATCATTATTCAAAACTAGCTTTAATGTTAATCGTGATGCAAAAACTTTTTTAAACTTTAGTGTAATTTTTCATATTGCTGTTTTTATTTACTACAAGAAAATTTTTTTACTTTTAAAACATAAACCTTTTCAAAAGTGACCAAATTATAACAAAAAGACCAATCAAAAAACTTTCTATAAAGCTCAAACATGTAATAGTTAACACTGAAATGTTAATTAAAAACTAATAAAATACTTTTGGTGGTTTGAATGGGTAATCAGTGGGGAAATGTATCGTGAGAAAGAACACACCACCTTGATATGGGCTGTCCGGCTGCATTCAATTAATTAGTTAATCAATTAATTAGTTAATCAATTAATTAGTAATCAATTAATTAGTAATCAATTAATTAGTTAATCAATGAATAAGTTATTAAAGAATATTGAAATATGAAACCATTTATAACATCCTTTATTACTCAACAGATATCTTTAATTAATTAATGCCCTGTCATTTATTAAAAACGTTTAGATTAAGCTTCTCAGTACTTATTGGTTAATATCTATGCTATAAAAAATGTAACATGGTATTAATATAAATGCCAATTTTTATAAACTGTTAAAAGATTTGATAATTAATTTGAGATGCAATAAATTTTGATACACTATCTTTATATAACCTAAAACATTATTATCAAATAAAAAAAATATCATCATATAACTCCTCTAATTACTTGAAAAATTCATTTATTTTGAAGATCTTTTATCATTTTAGGTCCCAATTTAACTTACAAATAAAACCTCAAACAAATTATTAACTTTCCTCGTTAATTTTATAAAAAAAATATTCTAAACAAATTGTAACAGTAAAGTATTTATAATTAACTCAATTAATTCAAAGAGATTCTAACTAATACAATACAAGATCACAAAGGCTTATTTAACCATGCTTATTGAATAGTTCTGTCAAAATTGACCAGCACATATTTATCATCATAGACAAACAAACACGTAAAGAGCTTTCAAGGGGTATAAAGAGGATTAATAAGTATAGACAGCATTTCAGAAAATAACTCGATAGATGCCCTTATAAATCTTCTTCAATACAACACAATACAATAAAGTAGGCCGCTGAATATTCTATAAAAAAAAACTGCTGAATATTCTATAAAAAACTTCAGTAAATTAAAAAATGTATATGTAAAAAAAATTTGATCTAACAGGTCCCATGATAGTTGCTTGCCAATGAAATACTGAAAAAAAAAATAAATTACACTGTCACGATTCAAATGAATTTTTATTGAGAAACATGTAAATGTAAAAGCCTTAAAAAAACATAATCATACAATTGCATATAAGGCATAAGCAATTGACATTCTAGCAAGCACAAACAGGATGTCAATCAAATAATGATATGTTTGAAAATTAAAAATAGGGATTCTTTCAAATCAAACAATTTTAATTTAGGCAAGAGGAGACTAGTTCATATATAAAATAATTTAAAATCAAAGTTATATAGAGAAACATTTGGCATTGTAGAGATAGACTGAGCTGAACTACTACATAAACTGTTTAGTGTTTATGAAGAGCTTAACAGATAAAAAAACTAACAATCATCACCAACAGGTCCAGCAGAACAACCAGCTGGAGGGTCTTTTGACATGTCTTGGAGTTCCTGAATATAATATGGTACACTAAGTTAAAAAAAAATTAAATTAAAAAAATTAAACTATTAAGTTTCAATCCTGATAAAATCAAATTTAATAAAACAAAATAATTAACAAATTTAAAAAACGTTAATTTTAAATTACAAAAATAATAATAAAATGCTAAAAAAATAAAATGTTCCTAATAAAAACACAAAAAGACCTAATTTAAAATAAATTTATATATATAAATCTTGGATATAATCTGATATCTACTAATAATCTCCCTCAAATCAACTCTAAAAACTTTTTATACAAATCACGCATTTTGTAACTCGCTTATAAAGGAACTCTTCAAGTAGCAGGAGACAACAAGAGAAGACCATGTTGTATTTTATTTTTAAAACTCGTTCATTTTGTTTATACTCAAGTCGTGGTTAAAATCTCCTATCAAATTCATTAGAATAAATAACTGTAGAATAAATATATCCAAATCGTCTACATACTTTATTAATTCTTTTAAGAGCCATGTTTTACTTTATTCGCACCAGCTTTAGAGATTTTGAAAGAAAGTAGTCATGAAATTTCTCAAGATGGCTCAAGGTTGTTACTAATAGCCAAACTATACTACGTCGGGCGTATTTATTTTATATTATTTATTTTCATATTATTGTGTAATCGTGATGTTGATAATCGTATATGAAAAACATTGTGGTAGTGAACACAATGTATCAAACAAATTTTTTATTTAATCGATAATTTCTATTTTTTTAAACATTTATTTATAATTAAAAAAACGATATTTTATAATGGCATTATGTTATTTCCACTGTCGAGTCATCATTTCTTCTGATGGTGCCAAATTAATGAGTACAGTCTTTTATCAATTCAGTTGTTGAAACCATGTTAATAGATATACCCTGCTTTGCATTTTATTTCTATTGTAAACTATATACATACGTTACTGGGACAGAGACCTCGGCGTACCTGGGGGCGTCTAAAGAGGGGGTAAGGCAGTTGCCTCTATTTCAAGCTAGGGAGAAAATTTTTTCATTTTAAATAACATTTCAAAAAAACGAACCAAGTGTTTTAAACGATTTAAAATTATATTCTTTATAAATTTTACGTTGCAATCATTCTTAAACATTTAAAAATTATATGTACCAGCAAGTTTATCTGAGTTGGCTTGAATCATCATCGAGTGACAATGAAAGTTTTAAATTGGTTAATAATATTTAATAATTTAATAATATTATATGTCACGTATTGAAAGAAATGCAGTGTGTATATATATTGACATGGCTTTTGCAATGGAATTGATAAAAGACCGCATTCAGATTTGACAGATTTGACATCGTTAGATGGAAAGCTGATTCTACATGGAAAACAATATGCGATGAGTCGATATCAGCCCGGAAATTTAATTTGAAAGGCGTCGTGCCAAAAAAGAAAATGTTACACGAACATTGCAGTGACGAATGTTTAGTTTGGTCTTAATAAAGTGAAAAATGAATGCTTTTTAAATGTTTCTAATGAAGGGAATTAACAAATAAAGAGCAGGAATTTGAGCGGCAAAATTTACTTAATTTGAAAAAACTTTCAACATTCGCACTCAAAAACACTTCTAGGCAGCCGATGCGTAATAGCTAGCGAGATACAATCTTTTTGTAACCAGTATTAGTAGTGTCAACTCAGAAAACGTTGCAACTGAACTAAATGATTTTGAAAAGACGGAAAATATTTCTGTAGGTTCGGTCTATGACTGGCATGGAAATATTTTTTTATGAGTAAGATGAGGAAGTCGAAAAAATGGCATACTATGATATAATTGATATATGTTAGTGCAGGAAATTTTAAGCTGATGATTACCAAAATTAATTAATATTTATGGTGGAATGCAGATATTTGAAATTGATTTTGGGCATAACTGAATGAAGTCAAATAAAACTTATTTATATATTGATATATTTATTTCAACAGAAAAGCCAAAAATAATTTTACAAGCATCATCAACATCTGTAGTATTAAAAAGCGATATTCATGTCTATTTTGATAGATTTGAATTAATAATTTCCCAATCAATGCGCGACCATCATCAACAAGAAACTAAGATGAAATCTGCATCTAGAACAGCAGATGGGGATGAACCAGACATTTGTTGGTATCATAAAACATTTATATACAGAGCGAGGAAATGCACCAAACCGTGCAATTACAGAACACAATCCACCAAGTTGTCTAACTGACGGTCAGTTGCTAAAGGTGGCGGGAATCTTGGGCCAAAATACTTCTACTCGCCTACATGATTCACCGGCCTCAAATATCAATAAACAACAACAAACAGCCGCTAAAATATGGCAGGCAACAACACGCCACTAACATAACATTTTTGTTATTTATATTATCAAACAATTTTTTTCATATCTTGACGTTTGTCTATGCAGTGTTTTTATTTATATTCAATTTTACAAGTTTTTATTCCGTTATTGCGGTTAAATTTAGAAATTTAATATTTAAATGATTGAAAAAAATAATAATTTATTAAATTTCTATCTAAGTTCATTTTCACCAAGTGAATATTTCCCTATATAAATCAACTTGCACTGATGATGATTCATTCGGAATCGAAATATGACCTTATTTGCAGCATGAATTCGGAAAATAAGTTTATTTTGAATTTTAATAAACTAAACGTTCTCCGAAAAACTTTAGTGAGAAAAATCCAAAAAAAGAACTATTGTGATTGAGTGTGTTGAGTCCAAATGAGAAATACGGCCTTATTTGCAGCATGAATTCGAAAAATAAGTTAATCGAAAAAACGAACTACAAACATATTAACGCCAAACATTCGGTAAAATTTATAGAATATTGTAAATATATATGTATATATATATATATATATATATAATAAAATTTTTCTAAACAGTCACTAAACGCGAATTCAATGATCTCAATGCTTGCCAGTTCATGACTCTTTTTAATGAAAAAATTAAAGTGATAAAACAGGGGATTGACACTGAAAATCAGTCTTGTCTTAACAGTGATGATCATGGATGTCAATAGTTATTTTCGACTTTTCGGGCGGTGTCTGAGGCTGATGTCAGGAAAGAAGTGCTTCATTAACCTACAAAGTCCTGTCAACTAGATATTTTACAAACGCGTTTCTTTAAAAAACATTTTGAATGGTTCTTTCCATTTATAACTGTTAAATTTCCTGTTACGTAGATCGTTTAATTAATTGATATACTATTGAAAGACATTAAAAGAAGAGAAATAAATTAAGCAACGTTCTCGACTTGTTTATTATCCACCGGATCAACAGAAAAAGAAAAAAGTGAAGTTACATACAAAGCAAAGAACATTTGGTCCAAAGAAAAATAAATGTATATTATAAATCATAATGTTTTAATATAAAACATAAAACTCAACACCTCATTTTATTTAAAACATTAGATGACCTTAACCTAAATGTTCTGAAGACCCATCGCACACATCAGATTTTTTAGTCTTGGTCCTACCATTGGTTTTGTCAGAGCATCAGCAAGTTCTGTCGCAACTCGTTCAACTGAAACTTCTTCTTCTGCAACCTTTTCTCTGACAAAGAAATGTCTAATGTGGATGTGATTTGTTCTTCTGTGAAGTTCTGGATTGTGTGCTAAACAAATTGCTGCTTCATTGTCGACAAAAATTTCTGGCTTATTCTTTAGATGTACAATGTCGTTCAACAATCGTTTGAGCCATATCACTTCACGAGCTGCTTCACTTGCGGCAACGATTTCTGCTTCAGTAGTTGAAATCGCAACTGAGGGTTGACGTTGGCTAAACCAACTGATCACGCTTTCTCCAAACATACAGATTACACCTGATGTCGATCTTCCACTAGATTTATCTCCTCCATGATCTGCATCACTGTAGGCTATAAGTGTATTGTTTTGACCAGACTTGTAAACAATACCGACATCAGCTGTGCCTTGCAAATATCTGAAAATTTACTTAACTTGTGCTACATTGGACTTGCTGGGTTTCTCTAAACTTCTGGATGCTACTCCAACTGCATATGCAATATCTGGTCTTGTTCCCGTCATCAAGTACATCAATGCACTAACTGCTGATCTGTAAGGAAATTTCACTTCCTCGTGTTCATTTTTGTTTTCATTGAACTCAGATTTTGAAATCGGAGTTGTACAGGATTTACACTGACTCATCCCAAACTTTTCAGGAATCATTCTTGTATAGGATGTTGCAGGTTTAGATGTTATCTTGAACTCTGACTTTAATTCTTTTTCAAATATTTTTAGTTTTTCTTTATCGGTTCCTGCAACTAGTCCATCATCAACATACAGTGCAAGTATGAGTTTCTTTCCTCCCTGTATTCTAATGAACAAACAAGTATCTGCATCACTTTGTTTGAAATGTTTTTTTTTCAAGAATTCAGCAAAGCGTTTGTTCCAACATCTTGGAGCTTGTTTAAGTCCTAGAGACTTCGCTTGAGTTTACAGACTCTTCCTGAATTATCTTTAAAACCTTCAGGTTGCTCCATGTAAATATCTTCATCTAGTTTGCTGTAAAGAAATGCTGTTGACACATCAAACTGCATGAGTGACATCTTTTCATTTGCAGCAACACTCAATAGGGTTCTTATAGTTGAACTTCTGACCACAGGACTATAGGTTTCTTCATAGTCAATTCCCTTTTTCTGAGAAAAACCTTTTACCACTAGCCTGGCTTTAAAACGTTCAACAGAACCATCTGGATTGTGTTTTACCTTGTAGACCCATTTGCATTGTATTGCCTTATGACCTTTTGGAAGACTTACCAAATCCCACGTTTGATTTTCCTTTAGTGACTGCATTTCACTGCTCATGGCTTTAAACCATTCATCTTTTTCATCATTTTGAATGGCATCTTTGTAGCTCTCTGGTTCAAGTACTTCACATATTGCAGACATAACAAAAGGATCATAACGAGATGGCTTTTTGATATTATTCCTGTCACGTAAAACCATACCTTTGGTCTTTTGATTACAACAGTCAGATTGATCTTCTTCATCAGATGAAACTGAACTACGGTTGTGAACATCTTCATCAGTTGAAATATTTTCTTTAAATAAAGTTTCTTTATTTTCATTTTTGATTTCAACATCAATCGAAACTGTATCATCTGAACAACTTTCTTCTTGCAAAATCACTGAATTTGGTTTGACAACCTTCTCATCAAAAATAACATTTCTTGATCGATGCATTTTATTTCCTGGTTGAACAAAAATTCTGTAACCATCGTCACCTTCATATCCAACGAAGATACCCTTTACAGCTTTAGTATCCATTTTACGTCGTTTCTGCATAGGAATATGAACATAGGCTTTGCTACCAATGATTCGTAGATGTGTTATCTTAGGTTTTTTGTTAAACCACACTTCATACGGTGATTTTCCTTCTACAGAAGATGGTCCAGTTCGGTTGAGTATGTAAGCAGCAGTATTAATTAATTCAGCCCAAAGGGCCTGAGGCAGTTCTTCATGAGCCAGTCTGCTCTTGCTGCTTCAACTAGCGTTCGATTATTACGCTCACTGCATCCATTCTGCTGAGGTGTATAAGGCATAGTTAGGCGTTGTCTAACTCCTTCTTTTTGCAAAATTGATATGCCTTCTTTGTTGTCAAATTCACCTCCATTGTCACTTAATACTTCTGAGACTTTATGACCAGCTGATCTTGACTCTGTAAGCATTTGTCTGAGTCTTTCTGGTACATCTGATTTTTGTTCAACAAAGTAAACAAATCTGTAGCCTGTGAAATCGTCTTTGAACAAAACAAAGTATCTATAATTTTGAAATGAGAAGCAAAAAGGACCACATACATCTGTGTGAATTAATTCTTCTGGTCTTGTTGCTCTTACTCAAGTTCCAAATTTCAATCGATGTAACTTTCCATAGACACATCCTTCACATAATTCACTGTCTACAGGTATATCGATGTTTAGTTCAAGTTTCGTGACCATTTTAACATGTTTCTTATTCTGATGTCCCATTCGTTCATGGTTTAACTGCAATGCATCTTGATCATTGACAAAGTTAACTTCGACTTCAGAATTTAACGGTCTAACAATTTTTGCAACAAGTTTGAACAAACCTCCATTGTTGTTTCTTATTCCAACAACATTTATCACATTGTCAATAAGTAGATGACAACTTCTTGAGGTTGAAACAAAAGAGCTATTTCTGTTCTTATCTTGAGTTGCAAGTACTGAGAACAAATTTCTTTTTACTTTTGGCACATACAAGACATCTGTAAGTTTAATAGTTTGCCATTTATTATTCACTTTCACTTGAAGATGAATAATTCCTTTTCCAAAAACTTCTACAGTATCATCATTTGCAACATATAATTTACTCGGTTGAGAAAATTTTTCAAAACTTTGAAATATGTCTCTTCGGAAAGTTAGATGACACGTTGCACCATTCTCAAAAAACCATTCATCAGAGTACGCTGACTCATTAATTGCAAAAACACTTGATTCCATAACAACTAGTGATTTCTTATTGTCATCGCGTAGATTGTTATTTCTTGGTTTTGCTGGAGCATTTTTGGAATTTTTAGAAGGTCTTCCATCACTGACCCACTTTCTACATTGCTTAACCCAGTTTCCAGGTTTATGGCAATAGTTGCAGTTACCAACTGGTTTTGTTCTTTTAGTGAAATCTCTTGATTTGTTGAAACTTGGCTTTTCAACATTTACAACTAAGACGTTCTGCCTTGATGATTTATCGATTGTGTCGAAAGTTTTTATCTCTCTTTCGAAAGCACAGAGATGAGTGATTAAATCATCTATTGACTGCTTTTCTTCACCTAGCATTAGCCAACTTGATTTGAAGTTTTGGAAACTATTTGGGAGAATCTGCATCGCTTTGCATACTAATAGCAGCTCTGGTAGTTTATTTTCTCCCGATGCCTGAAGCCCACTGTTTAATTCGTTCCATAAAGTCTTCAATCTTGCAATTTGGCCGGATACATCTACATCCGCTATCCAATTGAAATAGAAAAAATTGCTACAAACTTGGAACAGTTGGTCCTTAGTTGACGCTTCAAAATTTCTTTTTAATTCCTCCCAAACTTCAAACGCTGTGTTCTTGTTCATTATCTTTTGGTATGTATCTTCTGTGACTGCATTCGCAATTACTGATTTGGCATAACTGTTTGCCTTTCTAAACAGATCTGATTTATTTTAAAAATCTTTTGCCTGTTGCTCTGTTTGGTTTTCTAGTAATTCTGGTTTCGACAACTTCCTATCAATCACATCAAGTGCGCCCTCATGGTAGTCCATGAAATCTCGAACACGACGTTTCCAAATGGGCCAATCGGCTGCGCAACTTAACTGCTTTATTTGAAGCTTTGAATCCATTTCTTCCTTGTCTTTCAATTTGACCTTTTAATTAAAAGCAAAATATCGAATTTCAGGGAATGAAGAAGCACGTGTTTTTTCTTTACTTCAGTCTTCACAAAGGAATCTTCCGATATTTTTTTATTCTAAATTTTCTTCGTCAAATCAATTAATTAAGAAAAACGTTATCTGGGCCCATAACCTGTTAAATTTCTTGTTACGTAGATCGTTTAATTAATTGATATACTATTGAAAGACATTAAAAGAAGAGAAATAAACTAAGCAACGTTCTCGACTTGTTTATTATTCACCGGATCAACAGAAAAAAAAAAGTGAAGTTACATACAAAGCAAAGAACATTTGGTCCAAAGAAAAATAAATGTATATTATAAATCATAATGTTTTAATATAAAACATAAAACTCAACAATAACCAGTTTGATAAATTTGTGCATGAGGGTAGGTTGCTTCCCCACACCTTGTAAACATGCAATTGTTGTGCTGTTGTTGAAAAAAAGTGATGCAGATCCAGGTGACGTCAATAATTATCGACCAGTCAGTAATCTGTCATTTATATCAAAACTCATTGAAAGAATGGTGTCGAGACAATTGCTTGCTCATTTGAATGATAATAATTTTATGAATGCACATCAATCCGGTTTCAGACGATTTTACTCCACTGAAACTGCCCTGCTACATGTTCTCCCAGGGGTTTATGCTGAGATGGATGCTCAAAACATTTCCTTGTTGGCATTTTTGGACATGAGCTCGGCTTTCGACTGTGTCAATCATAAAATGTTACTGCTCAGACTGCATCAAAATTTTGGAATATTTGGGGGAGTAATAAATTGGCTACTTGAAGCTACTTGATCGGCCGAACACAGCAGGTTTCGTTCAACGGGAGTTTGTCCTACGTCAGTGTGGTTCGCTCTGGTGTGCCGCATTTTTTCCTATTGGTACCTGGCAGCAGTTGGCAAACTTGGATATAAATTCAGTTGTTATGAATGATAAAAAAATAGATTTCTGTAAAGTAGCATTGAATCTAGGTTTTATAATTGATTCAAACCTAACAATGAAATCTCATTTTAAAAAGATCTCTTTATCATGCTTGGCACAGATTAGAAGAATGAAACAAATTCGAGAATCACACGATAAAGACGCAATGTAGACTCTGGTGCATGCGTTGGTGCACTCACGTGTCGATTATTGCAATAGTTTATTTTATGGACTACCGGCTAGATCCATCAAAATTCTGGATTGTGGCTGGATGTTGATGGTATGATCATGCCACACCGATCCTGAGTGATTGCCCATAAATAAAAGAATTGTTTTTAAAATCTCTGTCACAGTTTTCAAATCACTAAATGGTCTGGCTCCAAAATATTTATCAGATAAACTAAAATTAAAAACGTCGATCGCATCTGGTGTGCGTCTGAGGTCTGACGACTCGAACATTCTTGTGGTTCCTCATAGACAGCTAAAGATTGGATCGCGTGATTTTGCTGTGTCAGGCCCTGTCGTATAGAACGGCTTGCCGTCAGCCCTCAAAATGCCTGGAATGAACATTGCTGAATTTAAAAGACAATTAAAAGCATACCTTTTTTCATTATAGTTCATCTCTTTTCATTCTTGCTATATTGTTATTAATAATAGTTATAATTTGATAGCGTTTGTGAAAACTGCTATAACGAACGCTATATTAAGTTTTCTCATTTTAAAAATAATAAAATATTATATTTATTTGGGTTCAGACTGTCGTATATTTTATTCTGCAATTTTCATAATAATTGCTTTTCTTAATCCAATATAAATATATCCGTGGCTTTTTAATAAATACTGGATTAAGACTTTCTGACAGCCTTAATCAAATATATATATATATATATATATATATATATATATATATATATATATATATTAGGGATGCACCAGATTCAGGTTTTTCAAATTCGGCCGGGGCCGGACTTGGCCGGATTTAAAATTCAAAAACCGGCCTTGGCCAGAGCCGGATTTTAGTTACCATTTTACATACGTTAGAAAAAATACATTTACGGTTATCTACATGTTGAACATCAAAAAATAACACCAAGCAAATAGTTATTTAATTCAAATATATGAATAAGTTGTGTGATACGCCAAATTCCGTACACAAAGATCAGCTTATAATTTATGCATATTTGCATAACCCAAGTTAAAGCACAAAGAAAATTTCCAGCTCACCGCACAATTAGTGATGTTGTAATTATGTGTCATGTATACCTAGCCTAACCTTTAACATACCATGTTCTTAAGTGCTTATATATATATATATATATATATATATATATATATATCTAAATATATATATATACATATATATATATATATATATATATATATATATATATATAATTGGTAAACCATTACCCGTCATAGGCCAGACGTACGTTTCGTCTCTCGCGAGACTCGTCAGTAGCCTGCCGAATAAGGTTTAAGATAACACAACTCAATTATTGTAACCAAGAAACTCAAATTGAGGTGTCGCGACCAATAGGTAAGAACAACATCTCGTTGTTACAAGGTTTAAGATATATATATATATATATATATATATATATATATATATAATTTGCTTATTTACTAACCTTAATTAACCACGATGTTTGCACGCGCAAGCTAACGGCAAGCGGGCATGTAACTAGTGCCTTTTTGTTAGATGCTTCCCGTGAATGTAGGCGCACGGTGATTAAGATGCAGGCAAGTACAATGTAATAAATTACTCCCTGAGCAGCTGTTTAATTAAGAAGTATTTAATTATTATTAAGTTATTATGGGACTTGAAGTATTTACATATTTAAACAGAGCAGATATGTTGGTGGAATTGTTTCTAATTTTATAGCTTAGATTAGGTTTATCAGTTCTGGAAAAAATAAAAATGCCTTGCAGACTGTGATTTTTTTTTATGTCGATGAATTGGCTTTCGTTGCTATTTTTATGTTGAAAAAATGCAAATTGATGGATATATCATTAAAAATCAATATTAAACTCACTATTGAGAATAATTAACTTTTTTCTGAAAAATATCTGTTAAGATGAATATGTATATACGCCTTTGAGAACATTTAATTGGCGCTATATAAGTTTGCTATTGATTGATATAAATTTCTAATTATTTTAGACTACATTTTTCATAAGTCTAAAATAATTAAAAATTGAATAACATCAATAAAATAATTGTTCGAAAAATTGAAAAACTTAGTTACAAACTCAACAATGCGTAAAAAGCGGTGATTTTTCTTAATAACTGTATATACGACAGTCTGAACCCAAAGATATATATATATATACATATACATATATATATATATATATGTATATGTATATATATATATGTTATATATATATATATTGGTAAAAACCACAACATGTTCGGCGTTAATTAACTTCTAATTTACCTTTTCGATTTTTCTAACGGTTGTTCGTAAATCATTTTCAAGTTTCTTTAGTTCAAAATCAAAATTTTTGTTTATTTCATGCATGATTGAACAAAAAGATTTTTTCGGTATTTCTATACCACCTTTTGTGTTCAAATTGATACGTTGTGGTTGTGCCCAGATGCTCAGATATATATATCCTGTGTCTCTACTCTACTTTGCTGATTTCTTGTTTGTTCAAAATGAATAATTAACGCTCATTTAATTAGTTTTACGATCGTTTAAAATAACACGCTTACTTGTTTTCATTATCGATGATTCCTCTGTTTCTAAATTTATTGGTAGGAAGAATTCCGATCTTCCGTTGTTGAATATTTAGGATCGAATGTCTTTGTTCTATGAGTATTGATTCGGCTAGTCGTAAATTATAATTATATTCTCGTTGATTGCTTGGACGTTATTTTTTATGAATCTTTTCATAATTTTTTCATCTTATTCGAAAGCGCTTGACATGTGATTCTTATAATATATTATAATATGTTATTTTTGTTACTATTGTTGGTTGCATTGTTGTTGATGCTGCTTTTTTGTTCATTGCGTTTTATTATTTTCTGAATCATGGATATTTTATATCCATTATTAATAAGTAGTTTAGTGATTCTATCTAGTTCTGTTCTTTGGCTTTCTATATCAGAAGAGTTCGTGTAGGCTCGGTTTACAAAATTGTACTCTATTTGAACATCTAGGCACAACCACAACATATCAATTTGAACACCAAAGATGATATAGGAATACCGAAAAAAGCTTTTCTGTTCTATCATACATAAAATAAACAAAAATTTTAGTTTTGAACTAAAGAATCTTGAAAATGATTTACAATCAATCGTTAGAAAAATCGAAAAGTTAAATTGGGAGTTAATTAACGCCGAACATGCTGTGATTTTTATCAATAATTGCATTTTTGACAGTCTTAACAATATATATATATGTATATATATATATATATTCAATATATATGTTTATATAAATAAATAAATATATATATATATATATATATATATATATGTGTGTGTGTGTGTGTGTGTGTGTGTGTGTGTGTGTGTGTGTGTGTGTGTGTGTGGTGTGTGTGTGCAATATTTGATAAAATCTACCGAATTTTTAGCTTTTGAAAGTTTACGGTTGAGCTTTTCCATAATTAATTTTATAATTATTATCCAGCTTATTAAATTAAAAACAAAATTGTTGGTGTTCATAGTGAAACGTATAGGTCTTATAGGTCTTATTTCGATTTTACTCATCATATATGCATTACTCAACAATTATATACATATCATATATATAAATAAATATATATATATATATATAATTGTTGATAATTATTGTAATAAAATAATTAATTTATTATAGAGTGTTTGCAATATCAGATGGACATTCAGAAGTGATATTGCCAAGATTTGAAATCTAAATTTTTATTACACGTCATTTCAACTTTCGTCCACTTTTCTCTCTTAGTATTTTCAATAGTAACATCAAAATGTTTAAACATTGCATGCGATGGGTTGGGATCTGTTTGCATTCGAACCCAGCATCAGCGAATAGCCTCTTAACCATCAAACCATCGCGCCATTAACCAAGTTTTATGAATTTGGAAAACTACCATATACATGACATTTGTTTGACACAGTTGAAATCACATATTACGCTTATCAAATTAGTGGTTATATTTCTCAATATTTTTAATGGGAAGTTGATGATTATTATTATTTTATAATTATTATAGTATGCCCAAATTAAAATTATGAGAATGTTTGCATACTACTGTTTATGACTACGGCCGTTTTAAAAGCCGTAAAAAATATTTTTCCAACATTGCACACTTTGAAAACATCTGTACGTGGAAAAGTTCAACAATATAATTCAACCTTTTTATTTCAATTTACAACACGTTTGAAGCAACGACTGCTTAAATACTAGCTAAAACTCTCTGCGCTCTAATCTCTATCAACTAAATCACTATAAAAATTTGGACTTAAAGGTTTCGAATTAATCGTTCAAATAAAATTTTATGAGTGCTATGTTTGGATTGTATCAATCAAAAATTTTCAATTTGATAATTTTTGGTTAAAAAAATGACACAAACATAACGTATGTCTCGAAAAAAATTATCCAGCTTAATCTTCCAGCGATATATGAAAGAATATGTTGCTAGAAAGGTTTGAGACAAAGTAAGTTGTTTCCTCCTGCTCTCCTAGTGCAGCTGCTCTCGTAAAACATGTCAATTAGATTGATCGGAAATTGAAATTGAAAAAAAATGTCAATAAATTCAGCAGTAGGTAGGTTAACTCCTGAATTTTGAAAAATTCAAAAAACTTTTTAAAATACAACCTTTGTCAAAAACATCAGATAAGTCAGCCTGAATTATGTACACACATCGATCTAAATGCAGATTATCAGGCGTAGAAACATACTTTTCCTTTTTGTAAGTGCGAACAAACAATCTTTTCGAAAGCATATACAAAGAAATGTTCTCGTCAAGTGCACACACATTATTTGCATGTCTCATTATCACTTCGTGTAAAATACTTTCATGCAAATATTTATGCAAATGTTTAAAAATGCTTGGATATATTTGACAGGCAACAATTATAATAATCAAAAATTATTATTCTTTTCTGAAGTATGACCTTCTTTCTAAATAAATCGATCAGGTACGCTGGGTCTGATTGAGATTTTTTCATTTCTCACATGGCTCATTAACGAGACAGCGCCTAATTCCAATTTCGATCTTGCTGTTAAGAAAATGCTTTTCCACAAAAGGTAAAAAACCAATTATACGATGCAGTACACTAACGCACACACCTAAACACAGACACACACCTAAACATAGACATACACAAAAACACCCACGTGTGTGTGTACATATTTATACAGTATTGTATTAATTCTACCGAATTGTTGGCAATAATCAATTTAAAGTTTGTTTTTTGAATATTCCTTACTAGAATTTTCTGGAAATTTTTAAAAATAGAATTATCCAAGTTCCTCATGAAAATTTAATGATACTGTTGTTTTCCAAATTCATCATGCAGATAAGGCCTTATTTCGATTTTTCATAAATCATCTTCAGTGTATATTTGGTTTTTGGTTTATATAGTTTCTTTAAGCAAAGCAAAGGTTTTTAGCAAAGTTTATTAGTTGGTGTCGTATTCTAAAAATAATAAATATATATTTATATAACACATGTACATATATAAATATATACATGTGTTATAAAATCTACACATTTATTTTAGTTCTACATGCAAATTGGCAAAAATTTAATTTTTAACTCGGTAATTATGAAAATCTTTCTAAAATTATTTTTATTTTAAACCAAATCGTTTTTGCTGATGGGACGTCATTTTCATCTTACAACAAATATAACCATTAACCATGCCTCCTTTACATTAAAAGGTCTCGTAAGATGTAAATACAAGTAAGGATGCATTATAAGAGCAGCTTCTTTATTCTCAATTTTCGCTCGTTTCTTAGAGAAGAGACTGTAATTTATTATTGAATACTCAAACAAGCTTTATAAGAACAAAGGTTGGTTACCCTTCAGCTACCAATATGAACTAATATACTACTCATATATATTTAGAAATTCTATCAAATATTCTTTAAAATATTTAATTTTTTAATGTTTTTATAGTTTTTATTATTCATTTAAATTGTTTTATTCAGCTAAATATACAACAACATCAGATGTAACTGCATCGTTTTATAGTCAAGAATTTGTTTGAAGTTAATGAATATAACTGGCTAAAAGTTTTAAGCCTCGGTCAAATTAAATAAAGAACATATAAACAATTTTGTTACCAAAAAGAACTTCTAATTTTGTAATTTCAATACGAATCTCAAAATTTTAATCATTAATGCAAAAAATTGTATTACAAATGCTACAAATTGACTAGGTTTACATTGCGTAGCAAGAATATCTTAAGGAACTATTTACAAGGGAATGTTTTCAATTCATTAGTTTTCAACAAATGGAGGTCTAAGTTCTTTAAATCATGCTCTTCAATGCACATTGCAGCTCGTACAGGCGCGCTGTGCAGTGAAGTTTTAAAATGTTTCTTCCATTCCTCTACTCCTTTCTTTATTGGTGCATACATCTTTCATGCAACAACTCTCATTCATTCAACAGTTCATTCATTTGTTCTTAATTGTGCGTGAAATTATAAGAAGTCTAATTCGCAGTTTTTGTTATGTTTAGTATTGTTTAGAAAATTTTAGTCTTATTTAGCATCTGTTGAACGTTGATGCTGTACTGCAGATGAAAGCGAATAACTTTCATGAACATCATTCAATTTCATACTTGTTTATCACGGAGATGTGCGTATTTATTCATTATCTATTAATAAATTGATAAAAGAAGTAAGAAAAATATTAATAACCGACAGCTTCGTCTTGCGATAAGCATTCCTATGACTTGTTTGTTTGTTTCAGGCGTTATTAGAAATAGACATTTAGGTTTTTTTGTATACTGAATGTATTGAATGTATGTTTAGACTTTATATACACACACACACACAAACACACACACACACACACATATATATATATATATATACATATATATATATATATACATATGCAAATATCGTTAAATATTTTTGCCCATTTTGCATTA
>NW_008704083.1:3760095-3761255 GCF_000326865.2 Helobdella robusta
CATACATACATACATACATACATACATACATACATACATACATACATACATACATACATACATACATACATACATACATACATACATACATACATACATACATTCACACATGCATACATACACACATACAGACATGCACACACACATACCTACATTCATTCATACATACATAAACAAACATACGCATACATATGTATGTGTATATTTGACCACCGAATTCAGATTTCTCAAAATTTTTAAATGATTTGAAACTGATTTTAATTAATTCCAAAATGCCTACGCACATACTACATGGGAGAAGGCTGCCTAACAAGAAATGGCGCCTAAGATAAGATTTTAGGTCCAGCATATATATGCAATATTTGATAAAATCTACCGAATTTATAGCTTTTGAAAGTTTACGATTAAACTTTTCAATATTTTTAACAGTAATTTTATAATTATTATCCAATGTATTAAAATTAATAAGAAAATCGTTGGTGTTAGGGTTAGGGTAAAGCGTATAGGCCCTATTTCGATTTTACTCATCATCAGCGCTTATATTGGGATATAATGCTATCTGCTTTCTTCAGCTACGGTGATTGTATCTGGTCAAGAAATGTCTCCCAGTTGATATTTTTATTAGCCTGACGGTGACTTTTGTACTGCCTAGACAGGACTATTGCTATTTGTTGCTGTATGGTGCTGGTGTAAGGTTAGTAAATAATGTTCAACGAATCCAGAATGCTGCAGCCAGATTGGTCATTGGTCTAAGTAGACGTGATCACATAGTAAAGTGGTTGGAAAGTCTCCACTGATTGACGATCAGGGAATGGGTAGGATTTAAGATGGCCGTGGTGGCTCATGGTTGCGTACATGGTGGTGGTCCAGAATATCTGAAGGAGGTTTTTCGCAAAATAACTGAAGTTGATGTGGGACATACATTGCTTTCGGTTTCGTCAGAAATGATGCTAATTCCTAGGACCAGGACAAAACTGGGTGACAGATGTGTGCAGGTTGTTATGCCCAAGGTATGGAATGATCTCCAAACAAGATTAAAGCAAATTGTTCCAAAAATAAAACCACAAATCAACAAGTAGCAAAGAATATCAACATCATTACCGACCAGAGGAATATTATTGAAAAACTTTACAAGCAAAAAGGAAGAACGGGGATCCTCA
>NW_008704083.1:3857766-3867362 GCF_000326865.2 Helobdella robusta
CGTTTATTGTTTTATTACAATATTTTATTAATACAAAGTAACATTTTTTCATATTTTACATTTTCATATTTCTAATTTTCTAATTACAACGTCATAATTTCATTTCTTGTACTTTTCATTAAATTTCTTGATTTTAATGTTTAAATTATAATTCAATTTTTGATATTTCGTAAAACCAGGCTCTGATGATGACTGTATGCCAAAACAACGTTGTAAGCCTAGGATGACACATAATGATAATAAATATGAATTAAAACAGCTTCGTGTTGCCGAAATCCTTATTAAAAAATTAATTAATGCAAAATAGGCAAAAATATTTAACAATATTTGCATCAAAGAAAACCTCGTTCCAAAATATATATATACATATATATATATAAATTATTCAGTGGCGTCTGATCTTAAGAAGGATAGTTTTATTGGTTTTAAAATAACAAATGAAATGTATGGATTAGCACTTACATCTCTTCTGGAGTCACTATCTTCTAGCCTGCATTTGTATTTCAATTAAACGCTTTGAAATTTTGTTATTTTTGTACTTTTTTTGTCAAGATGAAAAATCTTACATAAACATGCTAAATAAAAATAAAAGTTAAAAATGAATGAAAATTTGTATCAAAAAAAAATTTCTCCTATTGGAAATCATAGTAGTAGTTCATGCAATCCCTGCTGTGTTTTTCAATCATTCAAAATTGGCACTTCCTATCCACTCCAACACGTAATTTAGTTCATTCACAGTGGTGTGGTGGTGATATTTTTGATAAGAATTGCTGATGTTTTAAAGATGTAGCAAAGGGCAAGGAACTATTTCGCATGTAGGTGTTTTCTTGAAATGCCGTCTAAACTTGAATTTCTAAATATTATTCTTACAAGATCATTTACAGTACAAATAACCATTTCAAACTTATATTTACAAGGGTATGTTAAAAGTAACTTTTGAAAAAATTTAATTTTGCTTTAATTCTCTCTTTTTTTAAACTAATTTGCATACTTGAATATGTGAAATAAATGTGCATGCATATGTATTAGTGCATGCATCCGCTCCTATATAAATATTCATTAATTGTTAATGTTAAAATAGGAAAAAATACAAGGCGTGTTTCCAGCATACATATAGAAAGATGAGAGATAGAACTGATGATTACACACGCGTGTGTATGCACGGTAGAGGCAGGAATAAAACGCGATGCTGATGCAGAAAGCGAGGAATTTGTTTAAAAGCTGCTTACTCGCTTCATTCTGGACTGCAGTTAGTTTGCAGCCTTATAAGTTTTTCTACGCATAATATGCCTTGCTCGACAAGCAAACCGCTTACATTTTAAATATTATTATACACATTATATTGGACTACAAGAGTTTAACTTTATATTGCAGTAATTAAAACGGTGTACAGTTGAAGACGTACTACATCGGACGTGCATTATCATTACACAACATTTTGTTTTTTTCGTCTCATTAAACCAAATTCAATTGTTGGAGGGTTGTTTTTGCAAGGAAATCTATATAAATTTTGGTTCTGCAACTGACCATTGGTAATTTTATTTTTCATTTAATTGAAATAGTTGTTTCCATCTTTACAATTTGTATTTCAAAATCAAATAAAAAAGTAATCAACAAAACTTGAATCGGGAGATCTTACTTTCGAAAAGATTAAATTTAAAAAATTAAATGTTTATAAAGTTGTAATTCTTCATAACAATCTGACCGCATCAAGTAGATCATATCCTTTGACAGTTTTTATCAACGTTGTTTAGTTGGAAAATATTCAAATTTCAGTTCAGTTAGAACATACGTGAATTAAATAATTTGCATTTTACTCAACAGAAAACTTTCAGAATGTCTGGATTCCCTCCCGATGACCCAGACTTTCAGTTCCTGGCGTACGACAAGAAGAAGTTACTGGAAGAGCAAGGACAACCGTTCGATGGCAAGAAGAATTGCTGGATAGTTGACCCAAAGGAAGGCTATTTGAAAGCAGAAATTATAAGCACCAAGGGAGATGATGTCACCGTCCTAACCGAAAAGAAAGAAGTATGTCTATTTCAATAAAACGTTAATTGGCAGGTGGTTATCTTGAAACCACCGTTTACTGAATTCATAAATCAAGTAACGCATATTAACTCTGGTGGTTTTTGGATTCCAAATAGGAAAAAACAGTTAAAAAAGATTCCATCCAACAAATGAACCCCCCAAAGTTTGAGAAAATTGAGGACATGGCAAATTTAACTTACCTTAATGAAGCATCTGTTCTTTATAACTTGAGGGCCAGATACAGTGCCGGCCTCATCTACGTTAGTCATCAGCATTTGCTAGTAGTTTCAAATTTGTTAAAATAAATACAAAAATAACTAACAATTATCTTAAATTTTAGATGTGTTTAAATTAAAACATTTAGTTGAAAAATTTTTTGTTCTGAAACGCGCAAAATTGCCCAGATATGATTCTATAACTATAGTAAACTTTTGTGCCACAATGGTTGTAACATTTACACAGCACACACACCACATCACGTATATGACGGTCTTCGAATCTCGAGCAGTATTCGAACCAGGGCATGGCTTAATAACGCGAAGCATGGCATTTTTACCGACTGAGCTAACTAGTCGAAAATATCGTTAAGATTGTCAACCTAGATATTTCAAAATTTCTGATAGATTCTGTTGATCTGAATTTAATAAAAGTTGAAGTGAATATTAAAATATTTAAATAATAAAATAATTTCAGACATACTCAGGATTGTTTTGCGTTACTATCAACCCATACAGACGTCTGCCAATTTACACGCAGAACGTCATTAACAGGTACCAGGGCAAAAGGAGAAACGAAATGCCTCCCCACCTTTTCGCAATCGCTGATAATGCTTATCGTAACATGTTGCAAGGTCGCTCAGCATAGATTAATTTTCGTTTTATAAAAAAAATATTTTTTGCAGGGTCAAATATCAGTGTTATATTTTTATCACATCTGTCTTGCTGATGCATTATTACTTTGTAAGCCGTTTTTAAAAAATCATTTAAAGATTAGGAAAGTAACATTATCAACAATATAATCGCTAAAACGTCATACATTTTTAAACAAATTCAATTTTGTTTATTCATTAACTTTTTTAAATTACTTAAAATAATGCAATGAACATGTCCCGAACCAGCAAACTTAAATTTTAATTTTCAGATCGTGAGAATCAGTCCATGTTGATCACGTTAGTTTATACCTTCCTGTAAAAAAGTTTTATTATTTTAATCTAGTTTCACTAAAATGTTAAATTCGTTGATTGTTACTTGAGCACAATTTTGTGATGCTTTGTAAAAGTGTCCTGACAAAGGCATAGATTCTTAAAAATCTTTTCCAAAATCTCTTACGCTACAAAACCTCTGAGCACTCACTCGTATGACACTGCACAAAGTACATCATCCTAGTTTTTGTGTTTTGAGCAGTAGAGCATTCGAATCCTCTCTTCTCACAATGCCAATGCAAGATGCATCACATCTGCAGTCGAGCTCTTCCGCCAACCATGCAAACCCGTCATCTTTCATGCAATAGCACTATTTGAATGAGTTTTATTTTAATTGGTAAATCCTGGAAAATACATTGTCTCAATATAGTTTGCCTGAGGAGTTTTTGTTTGAATAAAGATTATATAAGAAATTTTTTTGAACTTATAAAATTGTTTAAATTTGTAATGATTGAGCAGCGGTGAATCAGGCGCAGGAAAGACAGAAAACACGAAAAAAGTCATTTCATACTTCGCTCAAGTGGCAGCTGCCTCCAAGAAGGATGAAGAAGAAGAACAAAAAGTATTTGCAACATTTTCTTATTTTTCAGTAATCAACCATTTGTTGTACTGAGTTACGTTTAAGTTGATCAAAAGTTTGTTGACTTTCTGGCAGTTATTTTTCTGCTTTAATGTTTTTATTTAATTTACTCTCGTCGAACGCACTACAACAAATTCATAAACATTATTGTCTGTTTGCGAGGTTTAATCATAACATCACGTAGCTGATTATTTGATTTACTATGTACAGATGTCATCCTAGCTATAAAATATCATTTAAAAAACATCAACTACAAAATATGTTACAAATCTTCCAAATAAATAAAACTTTTTATTTTTTTTCCACAACAAACACGATAACGTAAATGGGTAGAAATCTCTAACCTCTTCACTATTAACTTATTATAATAACTGTACGATGGCAGCGTACGTACGATGTATGATGTGTAAGAACGCATTCCTTGCCAATGTTTTTAGCACTTTCTCATTCTGACTTCTTGCTGTTGTTAAATAAAATGTGTTATCAGATTCTCTCATAAGTAATTCCAGATGGTTGCTTCACCTTTACTTTTCTTGTCTTTATAAGTTTATTCCTATTCCTCGTTCTCATGTTTTGCTTGCTTTTTATGGAATAAATTATTCTATCCAAATGAATGCTTTCTTATCAAAGAAAGCCTCTGAATTTATTTAATCTGTTCCTTTTTATTTTCAATATTTTACGTTGTGTGTATTTTATTCCGTCAATTGTAATGCTTTCAAATATTACCATCGTTTGTAAGCGCTAAATATAGATAGTACATAACACAACGGCAAGAATCCTAAACTTTCATAATAAACAAGTTTATTTTTGGCAGTTTTGTTATCTAAAAATTCAGACTTTTTGTATTTTATCACACGAATCGTAATATATAATTTTTCATTTGGGAATATCATTTCTGACTTAAAAAATTTTATTTTAATTGAATTTTCAAGTTCGTAATCAGTTGCAAGCTTTTAACATCAACATTAACACCACTAAGTTATTACGCATTTGTGCAACAAAAACTACAGCTAATGTTAGACTAGAAGTTTTTAAAAATTTCTAATTTAGCCTTCACAAAGTACGCTAGTCCAAAGAATTTGTAGACATTCATCATGTTCCCAAAAATAATTTTACAATTTTTCTTGATTTACGACAATGTTTTCTATCTAGTTCCTTCCAGATATTACTTTGGTTGCTACAAAACGCCGACACGTTTAAACAGTATACAATACATGCATGCAACATACAATGTATCTATCCATCTGCTGTTTCATATGCTTGTAATGTTATGTTATATATCGCTCTAGTTGTAAAAAATTCCCTCATTCTTCTTGTTGAAAATGTGTTTCGTGCTATGTTAAAGTTTTGTTACACAGCATTACATCTCATTTTACTTATGTTTTGGCTCATTTTAATATCAGGGACAATAGTTTGTACAAATACGAACAAACGATAAACATGAAAATGTCATTTAACAGTTTTGAAAACAAAAACAATTAATTTTTATTTTGGATTTAGGAGTCTAATGAGTTCATTAACTTTTTTGTTATTGTTCTCAATAAGATAATATTCAATAAGAACTGTCTGGCACGAAGTATGCTATTTATTATGCCACCGAGTTGGCAATTATGGAGTTGTGTTTTTAAGCAGCGTTACCTTTCGCTACGATCGATAGGAACATTGGATGTTTGTAGGGAGAAGAGCGAATGATTTTTAACTTGTCATGATATTGTTTCTTAAACGGCGATGAGGAGACAGCATTGATTGGATGTTTTGATTTCTCTCTGATGTACCCTTCCGAGTCTGGATCGTTCGGAGTCGTCGTATTTTTTTAGCATGATAAATTGTTGCTGTCTGTTTGGTTTTTATATGACAAACTTGTGGGCTTGTATGGTTTGTGTGCGATATAATTTACGTAATTGGGCGTTTAGAATATAAGAATTATATAAATTCGATATTTAAAGCATATAAGATATAAAGTGTATAAATATATAAAGCATATAAGATTTGCAATGCATAGAAAATACATAAATTATAGAGAATATATATGGAATATATTAGACAGAAAATAATATGGAAAAGAGAAACAATATATGAAGGACAAATTTTATAAGAATATTCTGGTAAATATAGAATACGTATTTCATTTCACATGTACCACAAGTATCATTTAGGACGTGACACAAAATCTGTAAAATATTATTACTGTAAATCTAACTCTCCAAAACACGTGTGCGAAGACACACATTATCATTGTGTGTGGGTTTATATATTATATATATATATATATTATAATTATATATATATATATATGTGTGTGTGTGTGTGTGTGTGTAAATGTTTTTGTTTCTCTGACAAACAGTATTTTAATCGCATCATACGACTTGTTTGCATGTATTCGCCTCCAATTTTTAGCGCGCAATATACTTATGCATCTACGTGCAAATATTCTGCTCGTCATCATCTCTGTAAATTTACCTAATAATTTTTTTTATTTAAAAATATAATAATTATGAAAGTGTGAAAAAGCATTGCAATGATAGATGTTTATTTTTTGTTCAGCAATCAGGTAACAAAGGAAGTCTTGAAGATCAAATTGTTCAAACCAATCCTGTACTTGAAGCCTATGGTAATGCAAAAACCATCAGGAACAATAACTCTTCGAGATTCGTATGTACTTTTAATTAAATCATTCTCTTAATTTCACATATACACATATAAATTCTTTTTTAATACACACAAAATCATTTTCCTCGGTTTGGCACGATAAGTTGTTGGCATCTTTAAAAAGTATTCAAATAACTATGTAAAAATTAAAAAAAATTGGCACACTACTCAAAGATTTGGTCAAACAGAAATTGCAAGCTGACGAGGTTATTCATTCCTGTTCACATCATCAACGAAGAAGGCAATGGAAAAGGAAACACACCGGCATTGATATTAAAGACTGAAGTGTAAAGAATCTCATGTTGGCTGATGAAATTGATCTACTTAATATCTGAATGTTGAAAGCAGAGGTGATTTGCAAACATTGATTGAGATAACATTAAAGAGTCGTAAAGTCTCCAAAAACATAAAAAGTACGATGGCTTTATGAGAAAATGAAGAGAGTAAAAAATTTCAAATGAAATTTAGAAAACTAAAGCAAGTCGACAGTTTGTTAATTTTAGCATTTATTTAGAAAAGTGGTAATGTATCTATCAAAACAAAGTTTTAATTGACAAAAACCTGCATGTTTTCTTTGCCGCTGTATGTATGCGAAAATTAAACACTGAAGAGAACCAAGACTGTTAGATGCAATAAAAATGGAGTTTGAAAATTTGGTGAAAATCAGCTGAAGACAGAAGGTGCAAAACGAAATCATTGAAGATGAACTTTAGAGACAAAAAGTACCTAGAAAAAGATCTAGGAAAAATTTGACTTTTTGGGTTATTATTTAAGATTATTTATTTCAGTACAAAGACCTGGCAAGAAATTGATGAATAACATTGCAGAATTGACTGGGTTGGAATGTTGAAACCAAAAAACTGGCCAATGATAGAGAACGATAGTGAAAATCTGCAAAAAAGTTGGACGTCATCGATTATCGAGATCGACTACTTTAGTTTATCAAAATATAAATTGATCGATGGATCGGTATACCAATTCATTTATTATAAAATTAAATAATAAGGACAGTAAACAAAATAAAATAAAAATAAAATTAGTAAAGTTATTTAGACTGTTGCGACGAAAAAATGAAAAAACCTCCGTGTGCAAAAATAAAATGATAGTTGGGATTTATTGTTTATTTTTGCTAAATCAAATTGTGACTACAGTGTTTATAATTTTGAATTTCTGTTCAAACAGGGCAAGTTCATCAGGATACATTTTGGAACAAATGGTAAAATTGCTGGTGCCGACATAGAAACATGTTCGTATATTTCATTATATATTCAGCTAATTTTTTAAACGTTGGATAAAAAATAGTCTTTTTTTACAAAAACCATTAGTGTAAATTTTAAAAAATAGCTGAAAGTAATTAAGATTTGTAAAAGACAAATGCTTGAATATGTCGTGACCTTATTTTTGTTTGAGTTTTTGTTCTTTTTGCAAGTGTAAAACATTTCACCGGATGCTTTTTTGCGTAAATCGTTCAAGAAAAAATTTAAAATTTAATTAGTCACTACGTCACTACGATTGACATAAAACATCTAATAGACTCTCCGTTTTTATGTAAAAATTTCTCTGTTACATAATGTGATTTCTTTATTTAAAAGCGTTGTACTTTATAATCATTTTATTTTAGGTTTTTTAAATATTAAATAACTCTCATAATTAACAAATTTAAATTACCACGCAAATACAAGATCTGCTGGAAAAGTCTCGTGTGACGTATCAGCAGCCTGGCCTGGAAAGGAACTACCACATCTTCTACTGGCTCCTCTCTGGAAAGATGACCCACATTGTAGGTTGGTAACAAGAGCCTGATTGTTTGCTATCAAACTTTATAATGATCTTTCAATACTTTTGTAAGCTTCTATTCTCGCAATTCGAAAAATTATGAAATATCGCGTTAAATCCAGTAAGCATTTGTTGTTTTTTAAACATTTCATTCTAACAGTTTGATGTTTGCATTCTTATCAAATTTAAAATTGTATTTGGGTCAATCTTAATAAGAAACAATTAAACAACTGAATTTTGCTTCGCGCTTTTGTAAAAAGTTTAAGTTCCTCATTTTAATCATGGTTAGACATTATTTCTTTTTTTTAAGATGGATATATATATATATATATATATATATACATAATATATATATATTTTTTTTTTCTGGTTCTTTTTCATTACGCAGCTCTTCATACGCAAAACTGCTTCTAAATATCATCCTTCTATTTAAACCTTCGTACCAGAAAGGCTATGCTATCCACAACACACAACACGAAATACATGCCTATTATGCTGCATGCGCAAGAACAGCATCATAAAAATTGTTTCTCATCTCATTCAATTTTTTCTATTATATAGTAATTAGTTCTTCAATTATTTTTTATAATAATTGCCTTTTCAATTGAAGTTTTAATTAAACAGACAACAATATCGTTTAATTTATATGAGGATCTAAATAATTAATTATTAATTAATTAATTAATTAAAGTGAGATAAGTTATATTCCCAATTTTTCCGGCTATTGTACGGAGATGTAGGATAAAAAAAATAATAAATATATCAATAAAAGACGGAACCATACTTGCAAACAGTAATAGCAATGCGACATGCATTTTGTCTATAGAGTTTTAACATTTTGAATTGAATTTACAAGAATAATTGAGAGAGTGTTGTGAAAATATTTTGATTAATCTGAGTGAGTGTTAGTGAGGAAAAAAATATTAGCACCATTGCTATTGCATCAATGAATGTGGCATTTTAGTATTTGTAACCTTTCATGAAGTTTTTGTGTCTGAGTTTGAAATGTTGTCACGATATATTGTCGATCAGTTTCAAAAATAAAATAAATTAAAATAAATAAAGGCTCTGTACTATTTAGCGTAAAAAAAGAATGACATGAATGCTGTGGATGTAAAAATAAGTACTAATTATGTTTAATTTACTAATGTAAGAAAAATGCACATAATTTTATCAAATGATTAACAATTTACAAATTTTTTTAATTTTATTGCTAGTACTTTTTTTATTTTTCATAAAACGTTTTGATGTTTATCGTTAATTTGTTACAATATTCTATAAATTCTACCGAATGTTTGGCGTTAATATGTTTGTAGTTCGTTTTTTCGATTTTTCTCACTAAAGTTTTTTGGTGAACGT